>NC_134832.1:47044386-47093351 GCF_004210375.1 Tachypleus tridentatus
CTGTGTTTATGTAAACAGTAATAATATTAATCAGTAAGTGTTTATGTAAGCAGTAATAATATTAATCAGTAAGTGTTTATAAACGGTAATAATATTAATCAGTAAGTGTTTATGTAAACAGTAATAATATTAATCAGTAAGTGTTTGTAAGCAGTAATAATATTAATCAGTAAGTGTTTATGTAAACAGTAATAATATTAATCAGTAAGTTTTATATGTAGAAGTAATAATATTAATCCGTAAGTGTTTATGTAAACAGTTATAATATTAATCAGTAAGTGTTTATGTAAAGGTTAATAATATTAATCCGTAAGTGTTTATGTATCCAGTAATAATATTAATCAGTAAGTGTTTATGTAAACAGTAATAATAATTAATCAGTAAGTGTTTATGAAAGCAGTAATAATATTAATCAGTAAGTGTTTATGTAAACAGTAATAATAATTAATCAGTAAGTGTTTATGTAACCGTTATAATATTAATCAGTAAGTGTTTTATGTAGACAGTAATAATATTAATCAGTAAGTGTTTGTAAACAGTAATAATATTAATCAGTAAGTGTTTATTAAACAGTTATAATATTAATCAGTAAGTGTTTATTAAACAGTTATAATATTAATCAGTAAGTGTTTATGTAAACAGTAATAATATTAATCAGTAAGTGTTTATGTAAACAGTAATAATAGTAATCAGTAAGTGTTTATGTAAACAGTAATAATATTAATCAGTAAGTGTTTATGTAAACAGTAATAATATTAATCAGTAAGTGGCTATGTAAACAGTAACAATATTAATCAGTAAGTGTTTATGTAAACAGTAATAATAATAATCCGTAAGTGTTATTTAAACAGACGGTAATAATATTAATCAGTAAGTGTTTATATATACAGTAATAATATTAATCACTAAGTGTTTATTAAACAGTAATAATATTAATCAGTAAGTGTTTATTAAACAGTTATAATAATAATCAGTAAGTGTTTATGTAAACAGTAATAATATTAATCCGTAAGCGGTTTATGTAAACAGTAATAATATTAATCAGTAAGTGTTTATGTAAACAGTAATAATATTAATCAGTAAGTGTGTTATGTAAACAGTAATAATATTAATCAGTAAGTGTTTATGTAAAAGTAATAATATTAATCAGTAAGTGTTTGTAAACAGTAATAATATTAATCAGTAAGTGTTTTATGTAAACAGTAATAGTACAATCAGTAAGTGTTTATTAAACAGTAATAATATATTAATCAGTAAGTGTTTATTTAAACAGTAATAATATTAATCAGTAAGTGTTTATGTAAACAGTAATAATATTAATCAGTAAGTGTTTATGTAAACAGTAATAATATTAATCAGTAAGTGTTTATGTAAACAGTAATAATATTAATCAGTAAGTGTTTATGTAAACAGTAATAACATTATATCATAAAGTAATTATATGTAAACAGTAATAATATTAATCAGTAAGTGTTTATGTAAACAGTAATAATATTAATCAGTAAGTGTTTATGTAAACAGTAATAATATTAATCAGTAAGTGTTTATGTAAACGGTTATTAATCAGTAAAAAGTGTGTTATGTAAACAGTTTATAATATTAATCAGTAAGTGTTTATGTAAAACAGTAATAATATTAATCAGTAAGTGTTTATGTAAACAGTAATAATATTAATCAGTAAGTGTTTATGTAAACAGTAATAATATTAATCAGTAAGTGTTTATGTAAACAGTAATAATATTAATCAGTAAGTGTTTATTAAACAGTTATAATATTAATCAGTAAGTGTTTATGTAAACAGTTATAATATTAATCAGTAAGTGTTTATGTAAAAAGTAATAATATTAATCAGTAAGTGTTTATGTAAACAGTAATAATATTAATCAGTAAGTGTTTATGTAAACAGTAATAATATTAATCAGTAAGTGTTTATTAAACAGTTATAATATTAATCAGTAAGTGTTTATGTAAACAGTAATAATATTAATCAGTAAGTGTTTATGTAAACAGTAATAATATTAATCAGTAAGTGTTTATGTAAACAGTATAATAATAATCAGTAAGTGTTTATGTAAACAGTAATAATATTAATCAGTAAGTGTTTATGTAAACGGTAATAATATCCAGTAAGTGTTTATGTAAACAGTAATAATATTAATCAGTAAGTGTTTATGTAAACAGTAATAATATTAATCAGTAAGTGTTTATGTAAACAGTAATAATATTAATCAGTAAGTGTTTATGTAAACAGTTATAATATTAATCAGTAAGTGTTTATGTAAACGGTAATAATATTAATCAGTAAGTGTTTATGTAAACAGTAATAATATTAATCAGTAAGTGTTTATGTAAACAGTAATAATAATCAGTAAGTGTTTTATGTAAACAGTAATAATATTAATCAGTAAGTGTTTATGTAAACAGTAATAATATTAATCAGTAAGTGTTTGTAATACAGTATAATATTAATCAGTAAGTGTTTATGTAAACAGTTATAATATTAATCAGTAAGTGTTTATGTAAACAGTAATAATATTAATCAGTAAGTGTTTATGTAAACAGTAATAATATTAATCAGTAAGTGTTTATACAGGTAATAATATTAATCAGTAAGTGTTTATGTAAACAGTAATAATATTAATCAGTAAGTGTTTATGTAAACAGTAATAATATTAATCAGTAAGTGTTTATTAAACAGTTATAATATTAATCAGTAAGTGTTTATGTAAACAGTTATAATATTAATCAGTAAGTGTTTATGTGAACAGTAATAATATTAATCAGTAAGTGTTTATGTAGACAGTAATAATAGTAATCAGTAAGTGTTTATGTAAACAGTAATAATATTAATCAGTAAGTGTTTATGTAAACAGTTATAATATTAATCAGTAAGTGTTTATATACAGTAATAATAATAATCAGTAAGTGTTTATTAAACATTTATAATATTAATCAGTAAGTGTTTATGTAAACAGTAATAATATTAATCAGTAAGTGTTTATGTAAACAGTAATAATATTAATCAGTAAGTGTTTATGTAAACAGTAATAATATTAATCAGTAAGTGTTTATGTAAACAGTAATAATATTAATCAGTAAGCGTTTATGTAAACAGTAATAATATTAATCAGTAAGTGTTTATGTAAACAGTAATAATATTAATCAGTAAGTGTTTATGTAAACAGTAATAATATTAATCAATAAGTGTTTATGTAGACATTTATAATATTAATCAGTAAGTGTTTATGTGAACAGTAATAATAGTAATCAGTAAGTGTTTGTAGACAGTAATAATAGTAATCAGTAAGTGTTTATGACAGTAATAATATTAATCAGTAAGTGTTTATGTAAACAGTAATAATATTAATCAGTAAGTGTTTATTAAACAGTAATAATATTAATCAGTAAGTGTTTATTAAACAGTTATAATATTAATCAGTAAGTGTTTTTCACAAAGCAAAGTAATGTTAATCTATTAGTGTGTTTTTAACAGTAATAATACAAATTATTGATGTGTTTATAAACGTTAATAAACAAAGTGTGTGTTTTATATAAGAATTAATAATATTAATCAGTAAGTGTTATATGTAGTTATAATATTAATCAGTGTGTGTTTTGTAAAAGTAATAATATTAATCAGTACGATGTCTTATATGTTCTAGTAATAATATTAAGACAGTGTGTTTATATATACAGTAATAATAATAAACAGTGTGTTTTTATATACAGTAATAATACAAACTGTGTGTTTTTATATAAGTAATAATACAAATCAGTTAGTGTTTTATATTACAGTAATAATAATTAAGCAGTAAGTGTTTTATATACAAGTAATAATATTAAACTGTGTGTTTTATATACAGTAATAATATTAAACTGTGTGTTTTATATACAGTTAATAATACAAACTGTAAGTGTTTTATATACAGTAATAATATTAAATAGATAAGTGTTTTGTATACAGTAATAATATTAAACTGTAAGTGTTTTATATACGGTAATAATACAAACCATGTAAGTGTTTTTAATATACAGTAATAATACAAATCAGTAAGTGTTTTATATACGAAACTAATAATACAAACTGTATTGTGTTTTTAAACAGTAATAATATTAAACTGTGTGTTTTATATACAGTAATAATACAAGCTGTGTGTTTTTATATACAGTATATAATAAAGTTATGTGTTTTGTATACAGTAATAATACAAACAGTGTGTTTTATATACAGTAATAATATTAAACTGTGTGTTTTTATATACAGTAATAATATTAAACTGTATTGTTTTATTTAAAAGTAATAATATTAATAGACTGTGTGTTTTATGCTACAGTAATAATAATAAACAGTAAGTGTTTTATATTACGAGGTAATAATACTAAACAGTATGTGTTTTTATACAGTAATAATAATACAAACAGTGTGTTTATGTAAATGAGTAATAATATTAATCAGTAAGTGTTTTATATATACAGTAATAATATTAATCAGTGTGTTTATATATACAGTAATAATACAAACAGTGTGTTTTTATATACAGTAATAATATTAAGCTATTGTGTGTTTATATATACAGTAATAATAATAATACAAACCATGTGTTTTATATACAGTAATAATACAAACTGTGTGTTTTATATACAGTAATAATATTAAACTGTGTGTTTTATATAAAAGTAATAATACAAACCGTGTGTTTTATATACAGATAATAATACAAACTAAGTGTTTTATATACAGTAATAATATTAAACAGTAAGTGTTTATATATACAGTAATAATATTAACTCAGTAAGTGTTTATACAGTAGTAATAATATTAATACAAACCTGTGGTTTTATATACAGTAATAATATCAAACTGTGTGTTTTATATACAGTAATAATATTAAACTGTGTGTTTTTTATACAGTAATAATACAAACTTTGTGTTTTTGTATAATAATAATAATAAAACTGTGTGTTTTATATACAGTAATAATACTAATCATTGATATTGTTTTTTATACAGCGTATAATATTAACCAGTAAGTGTTTTATATACAGTAATAATACAAATCTGTAAGTTTTTATATACAGTAATAATACTTTGAAACAGTTAAGTGTTTTTATATACAGTAATAATACAAACCGTGTGTTTTTATATACAGTAATAATATTAAACTGTAAGTGTTTATATATACAGTAATAATACAAACTATTGTAAGTTTTATGTAAACAGTAATAATATTAATGCTGCGTGCGGTTTTATGTATACAGTAATAATATTAATCAGTAAGTGTTTTATATACAGTTATAATATTAAACTGTCTGTTTTATATACGAGTAATAATCACAAACTGTTGGTTTATAAACAGTAATAATATTAAACAGTGTGTTTTATATACAGTAATAATATTAACTATTAAGTGTTTATTAAACAGTTATAATATTAATCAGTAAGTGTTTATGTATACAGTAATAATATTAATCAGTAAGTGTTTATATATACAGTAATAATATTAAACAGTAAGTGTGTTTTATATACAGTAATAATATAATCTGTGTGTTTTATAATAATACAGTAATAATAATAACTAAACTGTGTGTTTTATATACAGTAATATATCAAAACAGTAAGTGTTTTGTTATACAGTAATAATAATAAAGCAGTGTGTTTATGTATAACAGTAATAATATTAATCTATAAGTGTTTTGTAATACAGTTATAATAATATTAACAGTATTGTTTTTTACATAATAATTCAGTAATAATATTAATCAGTAAGGTGTTTTGTAAACAACAAATAATATAAACTTTGGCTAAGTGTTTATGTAAACCGTAATAATATTAATCAGTAAGTGTTTTATGTAAACAGTAAGTAATATTAATCAGTAAGTGTTTATATTACAGTTATAATATTAATCAAACTATTGTGTTATGTAAACAGTATATAATACAAATTATTAAGTGTTTATGTAAACAATAATAATACAAACCGTGTGTTTTTTATACAGTAATAATACAAACAGTGTGTTTATGTAAACAGTAATAATATTAATTTGTGTGTTTTATATACAGTAATAATAAAACTGTAATAATATTATGAGTAATAATACAAACCTGTGTTTATATATATAGAGTATTAATCAAATTGTGTTTTTATATACAGTAATAATACAAACCGTTTGTGTTTTATATTACAGTAATAATACTAAACTGTAAGTGTTTTTATATACAATAATAATATAAATCAGTGTGTTTTATATACAGTAATAATACTAAACTGTGTGTCATTTACTATAAACAGTTAATAATATTAAACTGGTAAGTGTTTTATATACAGTAATAATACAAACAGTGTGTTTTATATACAGTAATAATATTAAACTGTGTGTTTTGTATACAGTAATAATACAAACTGTAAGTGTTTTAATATATTAATCAGTAAGTGTTTATGTAAACAGTAATAATACAATCAGTAAGTGTTTATAATACCTGAAAGTTATAATTTAATACAGTACTATGTGTTTTATATACAGTAATAATACAAACAGTGTGTTTTGTATACAGTAATAATATTAAACAGTAAGTGTTTTATTATACAGTAATAATACAAATCTGTGTGTTTTATATACAGTAATAATACAAACTGTGTGTTTTATATACAGTAATAATACAAACTGTGTGTTTTATATACAGTAATAATAACAAACTGTAAGTGTTTTATATACAGTAATAATACAAACTGTGTGTTTTTATATACAGTAATAATATTAAACTGTGTTTTATATACAGTAATAATACAAACTGTGTGTTTTATATACAGTAATAACCACAAACGATGTGTTTTATATACAGTAATAATACAAACCGTTAGTGTTTTATATACAGTAATAATACAAACAGTGTGTTTTATATAGCAGTAATAATACAAACCGTGTGTTTTATATACAGTAATAATACAAACTGTGTGTTTTATATGGTGTAATAATACAAACCGTGTGTATACAGTAATAATACAAACTGTGTGTTTTATATACAGTAATAATATAAACCGTGTGTTTTTATATACAGTAATAATAGTAAACTGTAAGTGTTTATATATACAGTAATAATAAACTGTGTGTTTTATATACAGTAATAATACAAAGCTGTGTTTACTCATTACAGTAATAATACTAAACTAAGTGTTTTTATATACGGTATAATAATACAAACTGTGTGTTTTATATACAGTAATAATACAAACTGTGTGTTTTATATACAGTAATAATACAAACTGTGTGTTTTATATACAGTAATAATACAAACTGTAAGTGTTTTAGTATACAGTTATAATACAAACAGTGTGTGTTTTATATACAGTAATAATACAAACTGTGTGTTTTTTATATACAGTAATAATAACAGTGTGTGTTTTATATACGTTAATAATACCTCAGTTGTGTTTTTTATATACAGTAATAATACAAACTATTGTGTTTTATATACAGTAATAATACAAACAGTGTGTGTTTTATATACAGTAATAATACAAACCGTGTGTTTTATATACAGTAATAATACAAACTGTGTGTTTTATATACAGTAATAATACAAACTGTTAGTGTTTTATATACAGTAATAATACAAACTGTGTGTTTTTATATACAGTAATAATATTAAACTGTGTGTTTTATATACAGTAACGTTAATAATACAAACTGTGTGTTTTATATACAGTAATAATACAAACTGTGTGTTTATATATACAGTAATAATAGTAAACTAATCAGTATGTGTTTAATACAAACTATTGTGTTTTTATATACAGTAATAATACAAACTGTGTTTTTTATATACAGTAATAATACAAACTGTGTGTTTTATATACAGTAATAATACAAACTGTGTGTTTTATATACAGTAATAATACAAACAGTGTTTTTTATATACAGTAATAATACAAACTGTGTGTGTTTTTTATATACAGTAATAATACAAACTGTGTGTTTTATATACAGTAATAATACAAACAAACTGTGTGTTTTATATACGTTAATAATACAAACTGTAAGTGTTTTATATACAGTAATAATACAAACTGTGTGTTTTATATACAGTAATAATATTAAACTGTGTGTTTTTATATACAGCAATAATATTAAATGTATGTATTTATATACAGTAATAATACAAACTAGTGTGTTTTATATACAGTAATAATACAATCAGTGTGTTTTATATACAGTAATAATAATAAACTGTGTGTTTTTATATACAGTAATAATACAAACCGTGTGTTTTATATACAGTAATAATACAAACTGTGTGTTTTTATATACAGTAATAATACAAACTGTGTGTTTTATATACAGTAATAATATTAAACTGTGTGTTTATATATACAGTAATAATACAAACTGTGTGTTTTGTATACAGTAATAATACAAACTGTTGTGTTTTATATACAGTAATAATACAAACTGTGTGTTTTTATATACAGTAATAATACAAACTTTGTGTTTTATATACAGTAATAATACAAACTGTGTGTGTTTATATACAGTAATAATACAAACTATGTGTGTTTTATATACAGTAATAATACAAAACTGTGTGTTTTATATACAGTAATAATACAAACTGTGTGTTTTATATACAGTAATAATACAAACTGTGTGTTTTATATACAGTAATAATACTAACAGCTGTGTGTTTATATACAGTAATAATATTAAACTGTGTGTTTTATATACAGTAATAATACAAACTGTGTGTTTTTATATACAGTAATAATACAAACTGTGTGTTTTATATACAGTAATAATACAAACTATGTGTTTTTATATACAGTAATAATACAAACTGCTGTGTGTTTTATATACAGTAATAATACAAACTGTGTGTTTTATATACAGTAATAATACAAACAGTTGTGTGTTTATTTATATACAGTAATAATACAAAACAGTGTGTGTTTTATATACAGTAATAATACAAACGGTGTGTTTTATATACAGTAATAATAAAACTGTGTGTTTTATATACGTTAATAATACAAACTGTGTGTTTTTTATATACAGTAATAATACAAACTATTGTGTTTTTTATACAGTAATAATACAAACTGTGTGTGTTTTATATACGTTAATAATACAAACTGTGTGTTTTATATACAGTAAATAATACAAACTGCGTGTTTTATATAAGTAATAATACAAACTGTGTGTTTTATATACAGTAATAATACAAACTGTGTGTTTTATATACAGTAATAATACAAACTGTGTGTTTTTATATTAATAATAATGCAAACGTAAAACTGTGTGTTTTATATACAGTAATAATACAAACTGTGTTTTATATACGTTAATAATACAAACTGTGTGTTTTATATACAGTAATAATACAAACCGTGTGTTTTATATACAGTAATAATACAAAACGTGTGTGTTTTATATACAGTAATAATACAAACTGTGTGTTTTATATACAGTAATAATACAAACTAGTTGTATTATTGTTTTATATACAGTAATAATACAAACTGTGTGTTTTATATACAGTAATAATACAAACTGTGTGTTTTATATACAGTAATAATACAAACTGTGTGTTTTATATACAGTAATAATACAAACTGTGTGTTTTATATACAGTAATAATACAAACTGTGTGTTTTATATACAGTAATAATACAAACCGTGTGTTTTATATACAGTAATAATAATACAAACTGTGTTTTTATATACGATTAATAATACAAACTGTGTGTTTTATATACAGTAATAATACAAACTGTGTGTTTTTTATATACAGTTTTAATAATAACAATACAAACTGTGTGTTTTATATACAGTAATAATACAAACTGTGTGTTTTATATACAGTAATAATACAAACTGTGTGTTTTATATACAGTAATAATACAAACTGTGTGTTTTATATACATAATAATACAAACTGTGTGTTTTATATACAGTAATAATACAAACCGGTGTGTTTTATATACAGTAATAATACAAACTGTGTGTTTATATACAGTAATAATACAAACTGTGTGTTTTATATACAGTAATAATACAAACTGTGTGTTTTATATACAGTAATAATACAAACCGTGTGTTTTATATACAGTAATAATACAAACTGTGTGTTTTTTTATATACAGTAATAATACAAACTGTGTGTTTTATATACAGTAATAATACAAACCGTGTGTTTTATATACAGTAATAATACAAACTGTGTGTTTTATATACAGTAATAATACAAACTGTGTGTTTTATATACAGTAATAATACAAACTGTGTGTTTTATATACAGTAATAATACAAACTGTGTGTTTTATATACAGTAATAATACAAACTGTGTGTTTTATATACAGTAATAATACAAAACTGTGTGTTTTATATACAGTAATAATACAAACTGTGTGTTTTATATACAGTAATAATACAAACTGTGTGTTTTATATACAGTAATAATACAAACTGTGTGTTTTATATACAGTAATAATACAAACTGTGTGTTTTTTTATACAGTAATAATACAAACTGTGTGTTTTATATACAGTAATAATACAAACCTGTGTGTTTTATATACAGTAATAATACAAACTGTGTGTTTTATATACAGTAATAATACAAACTGTGTGTTTTATATACAGTAATAATACAAACTGTGTGTTTTATATACAGTAATAATACAAACTGTGTTTTTTATACAGTAATAATACAAACTGTGTGTTTTTTATATACAGTAATAATACAAACTGTGTGTTTTATATACAGTAATAATACAAACTGTGTGTTTTATATACAGTAATAATACAAACCGTGTGTTTTATATACAGTAATAATACAAACTGTGTGTTTTATATACAGTAATAATACAAACTGTGTGTTTTTATATACAGTAATAATACAAACTGTGTGTTTTATATACAGTAATAATAACAAACTGTGTGTTTTATATACAGTAATAATACAAACCTGTGTGTTTTATATACAGTAATAATACAAACTGTGTGTTTTATATAGTAGTAATAATACAAACTGTGTGTTTTATATACAGTAATAATACAAACCGTGTGTTTTATATACAGTAATAATACAAACCTGTGTGTTTTATATACAGGTAATAATACAAACTTTGTGTTTTATATACAGTAATAATACAAACTGTGTCTTTTATATACAGTAATAATAATACAAACTGTGTGTTTTTATATACAGTAATAATACAAACTGTGTGTTTTATATACAGTAATAATACAAACTGTGTGTTTTATATACAGTAATAATACAAACTGTGTGTTTTATATACAGTAATAATACAAACTGTGTGTTTTATATACAGTAATAATACAAACTGTGTGTTTTATATACAGTAATAATACAAACCGTGTGTTTTATATACAGTAATAATACAAACCTGTGTGTTTTATATACAGTAATAATACAAACTGTGTGTTTTTATATACAGTAATAATACAAACTGTGTGTTTTATATACAGTAATAATACAAACTGTGTGTTTTATATACAGTAATAATACAAACTGTGTGTTTTATATACAGTAATAATACAAAGTTAATGTGTTTTATATACAGTAATAATACAAACTGTGTGTTTTATATACAGTAATAATACAAACTGTGTGTTTTATATACAGTAATAATACAAACTGTGTGTTTTATATACAGTAATAATACAAACTGTGTGTTTTTATATACAGTAATAATACAAACTGTGTGTTTTATATACAGTAATAATACAAACTGTGTGTTTTATATACAGTAATAATACAAACTGTGTGTTTTTTATATAGAATAATAATACAAACTGTGTGTTTTATATACAGTAATAATACAAACTGTGTGTTTTATATACAGTAATAATACAAACTGTGTGTTTTATATACGATTAATAATACAAACTGTGTGTTTTTATATACAGTAATAATACAAACTGTGTGTTTTATACCGTAATAATACAAACTGTGTGTTTTATATACAGTAATAATACAAACCGTGTTTTTTATATACAGTAATAATACAAACTGTGTGTTTTATATACAGTAATAATACAAACTGTGTGTTTTATATACAGTAATAATACAAACTGTGTTTTTTATATACAGTAATAATACAAACTGTGTGTTTTATATACAGTAATAATACAAACTGTGTGTTTTATATACAGTAATAATACAAACTGTGTGTTTTTTATGTAATAATACAAACTGTGTGTAATATATAGTAATAAAACTGTGTGTTTTATATACAGTAATAATACAACTACCATTGTGTTTTATATACGTAATAATACAAACTGTGTGTTTTATATACAGTAATAATACAAACTGTGTGTTTATATACAGTAATAATACAAACTGTGTGTTTTATATACAGTAATAATACAAATTGTGTGTTTTATATACAGTAATAATACAAACTATTGTGTTTTATATACAGTAATAATACAAACTGTGTGTGTTTTATATACAGTAATAATATAAAACTGTGTGTTTTATATACAGTAATAATACAAACTGTGTGTTTTATATACAGTAATAATACAAACTATTGTGTGTTTTATATACAGTAATAATACAAACTGTGTGTTTTATATACAGTAATAATACAAACTGTGTGTTTTATATACAGTAATAATACAAACTGTGTGTTTTATATACAGTAATAATACAAACCGTTGTGTTTTATATACAGTAATAATACAAACTGTGTGTTTTATATACGTTAATAATACAAACTGTGTGTTTTATATACAGTAATAATACAAACTGTGTGTTTTATATACAGTAATAATACAAACTGTGTGTTTTATATACAGTAATAATACAAACTGTGTGTTTTATATACAGTAATAATACAAACTGTGTGTTTTATATACGTTAATAATATAAACTGTGTGTTTTATATACAGTAATAATACAAACTAATTGTGTTTTATATACAGTAATAATACAAACTGTGTGTTTTATATACAGTAATAATACAAACTGTGTGTTTTATATACAGTAATAATAAAACTGTGTGTGTTTTATATACAGTAATAATACAAACTGTGTGTTTTATATACAGTTAATAATACAAACTGTGTGTTTTATATACAGTAATAATACAAACTGTGTGTTTTATATACAGTAATAATACAAACTGTGTGTTTTATATACAGTAATAATACAAACTGTGTGTTTTATATACAGTAATAATACAAACTGTGTGTTTTATATACAGTAATAATACAAACCGTGTGTTTTATATACAGTAATAATACAAACTGTGTGTTTTATATACGTTAATAATACAAACTGTGTGTTTTATATACAGTAATAATACAAACTGTGTGTTTTATATACGTTAATAATACAAACTGTGTGTTTTATATACAGTGTAATAATACAAACTGTGTGTTTTATATACAGTGTATAATACTATTGTGTTTTATATACAGTAATAATACAAACTGTGTGTTTTATATACGTTAATAATACAAACTGTGTGTTTTATATACAGTAATAATATAAACTGTGTGTTTTATATACAGTAATAATACAAACTGTGTGTTTTATATACAGTAATAATACAAACTGTGTGTTTTATATACAGTAATAATACAAACCGTGTGTTATTATGTTAATAATACAAACTGTGTGTTTTATATACGTTAATAATACAAACTGTGTGTTTTATATAGGTTAATAATACAAACTGTGTGTTTTATATACAGTAATAATACAAACTGTGTGTTTTATATACAGTAATAATACAAACTGTGTGTTTTATATACAGTAATAATACAAACCGTGTGTTTTATATACAGTAATAATACAAACTGTGTGTTTTATATACGTTAATAATACAAACTGTGTGTTTTATATACAGTAATAATACAAACTGTGTGTTTTATATACAGTAATAATACAAACTGTGTGTTTTATATACAGTTAATAATACAAACTGTGTGTTTTATATACAGTAATAATACAAACTGTGTGTTTTATATACAGTAATAATACAAACTGTGTGTTTTATATACAGTAATAATACAAACCGTGTGTTTTATATACAGTAATAATACAAACTGTGTGTTTTATATACAGTAATAATACAAACCGTGTGTTTTATATACAGTAATAATACAAACCGTGTGTTTTATATACAGTAATAATACAAACCGTGTGTTTTATATACAGTAATAATACAAACTGTGTGTTTTATATACAGTAATAATACAAACCGTGTGTTTTATATACAGTAATAATACAAACTGTGTGTTTTATATACAGTAATAATACAAACTGTGTGTTTTATATACAGTAATAATACAAACTGTGTGTTTTATATACAGTAATAATACAAACTGTGTGTTTTATATACAGTAATAATACAAACTGTGTGTTTTATATACAGTAATAATACAAACTGTGTGTTTTATATACAGTAATAATACAAACTGGTGTGTTTTATACAGTAATAATACAAACCGTTGTTTTATATACAGTAATAATACAAACAGTGTGTTTTATATACAGTAATAATACAAACTGTGTGTTTTATATACAGTAATAATACAAACTGTGTGTTTTATATACAGTAATAATACAAACCTGTGTGTTTTATATACAGTAATAATACAAACCGTGTGTTTTATATACAGTAATAATACAAACTGTGTGTTTTATATACAGTAATAATACAAACCGTGTGTTTTATATACAGTAATAATACAAACTGTGTGTTTTATATACAGTAATAATACAAACTGTGTGTTTTATATACAGTAATAATACAAACTGTGTGTTTTATATACAGTAATAATACAAACTGTGTGTTTTATATACAGTAATAATACAAACTGTGTGTTTTATATACAGTAATAATACAAACTGTGTGTTTTATATACAGTAATAATACAAACTGTGTGTTTTATATACAGTAATAATAATAAACTGTGTGTTTTATATACAGTAATAATACAAACTGTGTGTGTTTTATATACAGTAATAATACAAACTATGTGTTTTATATACAGTAATAATACAAACTGTGTGTTTTATATACAGTAATAATACAAACTGTGTGTTTTATATACAGTAATAATACAAACCGTGTGTTTTATATACAGTAATAATACAAACTGTGTGTTTTATATACAGTAATAATACAAACTGTGTGTTTTATATACAGTAATAATACAAACTTGTGTGTTTTATATACAGTAATAATACAAACCGTGTGTTTTTATATACAGTAATAATACAAACTGTGTGTTTTATATACAGTAATAATACAAACTGTGTGTCTTATATACAGTAATAATACAAGCTGTGTGTTTTATATACAGTAATAATACAAGTTGTGTGTTTTATATACAGTAATAATAACTGTGTGTTTTATATACAGTAATAATACAAACTGTGTGTTTTATATACAGTAATAATACAAACTGTGTGTTTTATATACAGTAATAATACAAACTGTGTGTTTTATATACAGTAATAATACAAACTGTGTGTTTTATATACAGTAATAATACAAACTGTGTGTTTTATATACAGTAATAATACAAACTGTGTGTTTTATATACAGTAATAATACAAACTGTGTGTTTTATATACAGTAATAATACAAACTATTGTGTGTTTTATATACAGTAATAATACAAACTGTGTGTTTTATATACAGTAATAATACAAACTGTGTGTTTTATATACAGTAATAATACAAACTGTGTGTTTTATATACAGTAATAATACAAACTGTGTGTTTTATATACAGTAATAATACAAACTGTGTGTTTTATATACAGTAATAATACAAACTGTGTGTTTTTTATATACAGTAATAATACAAACTGTGTTTTTTTATATATATGTGTAATAATAATAAACTGTGTGTTTTATATACAGTAATAATACAAACTGTTTGTGTGTTTTATATACAGTAATAATACAAACTGTGTGTTTTATATACAGTAATAATACAAACCGTGTGTTTTATATACAGTAATAATACAAACTGTGTGTTTTATATACAGTAATAATACAAACTGTTGTGTTTTATATACAGTAATAATACAAACTGTGTGTTTTATATACAGTAATAATACAAACTGTGTGTTTTATATACAGTAATAATACAAACTGTGTGTTTTATATACAGTAATAATACTAAACTGTGTGTTTTATATACAGTAATAATACAAACTGTGTGTTTTATATACAGTATAATACAAACAATGTGTTGTTTTATATACGTTAATAATACAAACTGTGTGTTTTATATACAGTAATAATACAAACTGTGTGTTTTATATACAGTAATAATACAAACTGTGTGTTTTATATACGTTAATAATACAAACTGTGTGTTTTATATACGTTAATAATACAAACTGTGTGTTTTATATACGTTAATAATACAAACTGTGTGTTTTATATACGTTAATAATAACAAACTTTGTGTTTTATATACAGTAATAATACAAACTGTGTTTTTTTATATACGTTAATAATACAAACTGTGTGTTTTATATACAGTAATAATACAAACTGTGTGTTTTATATAGGTTAATAATACAAACTGTGTGTTTTATATACAGTAATAATACAAACTGTGTGTTTTATATACGTTAATAATACAAACTGTCTGTTTTATATACAGTAATAATACAAACCGTGTGTTTTATATACAGTAATAATACAAACTGTGTGTTTTATATACAGTAATAATACAAACCGTGTGTTTTATATACAGTAATAATACAAACTGTGTGTTTTATATACAGTAATAATACAAACTGTTTTTTATATACAGTTAATAATACAAACTGTCTGTTTTATATACAGTAATAATACAAACTGTGTGTTTTATATACAGTAATAATACAAACTGTGTTGTTTTATATACAGTAATAATACAAACTGTGTGTTTTATATACAGTTAATAATACAAACTGTGTGTTTTATATACAGTAATAATACAAACTGTGTGTTTTATATACAGTAATAATACAAACTGTGTGTTTTATATACAGTAATAATACAAACTGTGTGTTTTATATACAGTAATAATACAAACTGTGTGTTTTATATACAGTAATAATACAAACTGTGTGTTTTATATACAGTAATAATACAAACTGTGTGTTTTATATACAGTAATAATACAAACTGTGTGTTTTATATACAGTAATAATACAAACCGTGTGTTTTATATACAGTAATAATACAAACCGTGTGTTTTATATACAGTAATAATACAAACTGTGTGTTTTATATACAGTAATAATACAAACCGTGTGTTTTATATACAGTAATAATACAAACCGTGTGTTTTATATACAGTAATAATACAAACTGTGTGTTTTATATACAGTAATAATACAAACCGTGTGTTTTATATACAGTAATAATACAAACTGTGTGTTTTATATACAGTAATAATACAAACTGTGTGTTTTATATACAGTAATAATACAAACTGTGTGTTTTATATACAGTAATAATACAAACCGTGTGTTTTATATACAGTAATAATACAAACTGTGTGTTTTATATACAGTAATAATACAAACTGTGTGTTTTATATACAGTAATAATACAAACCGTGTGTTTTATATACAGTAATAATACAAACTGTGTGTTTTATATACAGTAATAATACAAACTGTGTGTTTTATATACAGTAATAATACAAACCTGTGTGTTTTATATACAGTAATAATACAAACTGTGTGTTTTATATACAGTAATAATACAAACTGTGTGTTTTATATACAGTAATAATACAAACTGTGTGTTTTATATACAGTAATAATACAAACTGTGTGTTTTATATACAGTAATAATACAAACTGTGTGTTTTATATACAGTAATAATACAAACTGTGTGTTTTATATACAGTAATAATACAAACTGTGTGTTTTATATACAGTAATAATACAAACTGTGTGTTTTATATACAGTAATAATACAAACTGTGTGTTTTATATACAGTAATAATACAAACCGTGTGTTTTATATACAGTAATAATACAAACTGTGTGTTTTATATACAGTAATAATACAAACCGTGTGTTTTATATACAGTAATAATACAAACTGTGTGTTTTATATACAGTAATAATACAAACTGTGTGTTTTATATACAGTAATAATACAAACCGTGTGTTTTATATACAGTAATAATACAAACTGTGTGTTTTATATACAGTAATAATACAAACTGTGTGTTTTATATACAGTAATAATACAAACTGTGTGTTTTATATACAGTAATAATACAAACTGTGTGTATTTATATACAGTAATAATACAAACTGTGTGTTTTGTATACAGTAATAATACAAACTGTGTGTTTTATATACAGTAATAATACAATCGATGTGTTTTATATACAGTTATAATACAAACCGTGTGTTTTATATACAGTAATAATACAAACTATGTGTTTTATATACAGTAATAATACAAACTGTGTGTTTTTATATACAGTAATAATACAAACTGTGTGTTTTATATACAGTAATAATACAAACTGTGTGTTTTATATACAGTAATAATACAAACTGTGTGTTTTATATACAGTAATAATACAAACTGTGTGTTTTATATACAGTAATAATACAAACTGTGTGTTTTATATACAGTAATAATACAAACGTGTGTTTTATATACAGTAATAATACAAACTGTGTGTTTTATATACAGTAATAATACAAACTGTGTGTTTTATATACAGTAATAATACAAACTGTGTGTTTTATATACAGTAATAATACAAACTGTGTGTTTTATATACAGTAATAATACAAACGTGTGTTTTATATACAGTAATAATACAAACTGTGTGTTTTATATACAGTAATAATACAAACTGTGTGTTTTATATACAGTAATAATACAAACTGTGTGTTTTATATACAGTAATAATACAAACTGTGTGTTTTATATACAGTAATAATACAAACTGTGTGTTTTATATACAGTAATAATACAAACTGTGTGTTTTATATACAGTAATAATACAAACTGTGTGTTTTATATACAGTGTTTTATATACAGTAATAATACAAACCTGTGTTTTATATACAGTAATAATAACAAACTGTGTGTTTTATATACAGTAATAATACAAACTGTGTGTTTTATATACAGTAATAATACAAACTGTGTGTTTTATATACAGTAATAATACAAACTGTGTGTTTTATATACAGTAATAATACAAACTGTGTGTTTTATATACAGTAATAATACAAACTGTGTGTTTTATATACAGTAATAATACAAACTGTGTGTTTTATATAAGTGTTAATAATACAAACTGTGTGTTTTATATACGTTAATAATACAAACTGTGTGTTTTATATACGTTAATAATACAAACTGTGTGTTTTATATACAGTAATAATACAAACTGTGTGTTTTATATACAGTTAATAATACAAACTGTGTGTTTTATATACGTTAATAATACAAACTGTGTGTTTTATATACGTTAATAATACAAACTGTGTGTTTTATATACAGTAATAATACAAACTGTGTGTTTTTTTATATACAGTAATAATACAAACTGTGTGTTTTATATACGTTAATAATACAAACTGTGTGTTTTATATACGTTAATAATACAAACTGTGTGTTTTATATACGTTAATAATACAAACTGTGTGTTTTATATACAGTAATAATACAAACTGTGTGTTTTATATACAGTAATAATACAAACTGTGTGTTTTATATACAGTAATAATACAAACTGTGTGTTTTATATACAGTAATAATACAAACTGTGTGTTTTATATACAGTAATAATACAAACCGTGTGTTTTATATACAGTAATAATACAAACTGTGTGTTTTATATACAGTAATAATACAAACCGTGTGTTTTATATACAGTAATAATACAAACTGTGTGTTTTATATACAGTAATAATACAATCGATGTGTTTTATATACAGTTATAATACAAACCGTGTGTTTTATATACAGTAATAATACAAATATACAGTAATAATACAAACCGTGTGTTTTATATACAGTAATAATACAAACCGTGTGTTTTATATACAGTAATAATGTGTTTTATATACAGTAATAATACAAACTGTGTGTTTTATATACAGTAATAATACAAACTGTGTGTTTTATATACAGTAATAATACAAACTGTGTGTTTTATATACAGTAATAATACAAACGTGTGTTTTATATACAGTGTGTTTTATATACAGTAATAATACAAACTGTGTGTTTTATATACAGTAATAATACAAACCGTGTGTTTTATATACAGTAATAATACAAACTGTGTGTTTTATATACCGTAATAATACAAACCGTGTGTTTTATATACAGTAATAATATAAACTGTGTGTTTTATATACAGTAATAATACAAACCTGTGTTTTTTATATACAGTAATAATACAAACTGTGTGTTTTATATATAATACAAACTGTGTGTTTTATATACAGTAATAATACAAACTGTGTGTTTTATATACAGTAATAATACAAAACTGTGTGTTTTATATACAGTAATAATACAAACTGTGTGTTTTATATACAGTAATAATACAAACTGTGTGTTTTATATACAGTAATAATACAAACTGTGTGTTTTATATACAGTAATAATACAAACTGTGTGTTTTATATACAGTAATAATACAAACCGTGTGTTTTATATACAGTAATAATACAAACTGTGTGTTTTATATACAGTAATAATACAAACTGTGTGTTTTATATACAGTAATAATACAAACTGTGTGTTTTATATACAGTAATAATACAAACCGTGTGTTTTATATACAGTAATAATACAAACTGTGTGTTTTATATACAGTAATAATACAAACTGTGTGTTTTATATACAGTAATAATACAAACTGTGTGTTTTTATATACAGTAATAATACAAACTGTGTGTTTTATATACAGTAATAATACAAACTGTGTGTGTTTTATATACAGTAATAATACAAACTGTGTGTTTTATATACAGTAATAATACAAACTGTGTGTTTTATATACAGTAATAATACAAACTGTGTGTTTTATATACAGTAATAATACAAACTGTGTGTTTTATATACAGTAATAATACAAACCGTGTGTTTTATATACAGTAATAATACAAACTGTGTGTTTTATATACAGTAATAATACAAACTGTGTGTTTTATATACAGTAATAATACAAACTGTGTGTTTTATATACAGTAATAATACAAACTGTGTGTTTTATATACAGTAATAATACAAACTGTGTGTTTTATATACAGTAATAATACAAACTGTGTGTTTTATATACAGTAATAATACAAACTGTGTGTTTTATATACAGTAATAATACAAACTGTGTGTTTTATATACAGTAATAATACAAACTGTGTGTTTTATATACAGTAATAATACAAACTGTGTGTTTTATATACAGTAATAATACAAACTGTGTGTTTTATATACAGTAATAATACAAACTGTGTGTTTATATACAGTAATAATATACAGTAATACAAACTGTGTTTTTATATACATAATAATACAAACTGTGTGTTTTATATACAGTAATAATACAAACTGTGTGTGTTTTATATACAGTAATAATACAAACTGTGTGTTTTATATACAGTAATAATACAAACTGTGTGTTTTATATACAGTAATAATACAAACTGTGTGTTTTATATACAGTAATAATACAAACTGTGTGTTTTATATACAGTAATAATACAAACTGTGTGTTTTTATATACAGTAATAATACAAACTGTGTGTTTTATATACAGTAATAATACAAACTGTGTGTTTTATATACAGTAATAATACAAACTGTGTGTTTTATATACAGTAATAATACAAACTGTGTGTTTTATATACAGTAATAATACAAACTGTGTGTTTTATATACAGTAATAATACAAAACTGTGTGTTTTATATACAGTAATAATACAAACTGTGTGTTTTATATACAGTAATAATACAAACTGTGTGTTTTATATACAGTAATAATACAAACTGTGTGTTTTATATACAGTAATAATACAAACTGTGTGTTTTATATACAGTAATAATACAAACCGTGTGTTTTATATACAGTAATAATACAAACTGTGTGTTTTATATACAGTAATAATACAAACTGTGTGTTTTATATACAGTAATAATACAAACTGTGTGTTTTATATACAGTAATAATACAAACTGTGTGTTTTATATACAGTAATAATACAAACTGTGTGTTTTATATACAGTAATAATACAAACTGTGTGTTTTATATACAGTAATAATACAAACTGTGTGTTTTATATACAGTAATAATACAAACTGTGTGTTTTATATACAGTAATAATACAAACTGTGTGTTTTATATAGGTTAATAATACAAACTGTTAGTTTTATATACAGTAATAATACAAACCGTGTGTTTTATATACAGTAATAATACAAACTATGTGTTTTATATACAGTAATAATACAAACCGTGTGTTTTTATATACAGTAATAATACAAAACTGTGTGTTTTATATACAGTAATAATACAAACTGTGTGTTTTATATACAGTAATAATACAAACCGTGTGTTTTATATACAGTAATAATACAAACTGTGTGTTTTTATATACAGTAATAATATAAACTGTGTGTTTTATATACAGTAATAATACAAACTGTGTTTGTTTTATATACAGTAATAATACAAACTGTGTGTTTTATATACAGTAATAATACAAACTGTGTGTTTTATATACAGTAATAATACAAACCGTGTGTTTTATATACAGTAATAATACAAACTGTGTGTTTTATATACAGTAATAATACAAACCGTGTGTTTTATATACAGTAATAATACAAACTGTGTGTTTTATATACAGTAATAATACAAACTGTGTATTTTATACAGTAATAATACAAACTGTGTGTTTTATATACAGTAATAATACAAACTGTGTGTTTTATATACAGTAATAATACAAACTGTGTGTTTTATATACAGTAATAATACAAACTGTGTGTTTTATATACAGTAATAATACAAACCGTGTGTTTTATATACAGTAATAATACAAACTGTGTGTTTTATATACAGTAATAATACAAACTGTGTGTTTTATATACAGTAATAATACAAACTGTGTGTTTTATATACAGTAATAATACAAACTGTGTGTTTTATATACAGTAATAATACAAACTGTGTGTTTTATATACAGTAATAATACAAACCGTGTGTTTTATATACAGTAATAATACAAACCGTGTGTTTTATATACAGTAATAATACAAACTGTGTGTTTTATATACAGTAATAATACAAACTGTGTGTTTTATATACAGTAATAATACAAACTATGTGTGTTTTATATACAGTAATAATGTGTGTTTTATATACAGTAATAATACAAACCGTGTGTTTTATATACAGTAATAATACAAACTGTGTGTTTTATATACAGTAATAATACAAACTGTGTGTTTTATATACAGTAATAATACAAACCGTGTGTTTTATATACAGTAATAATACAAACTGTGTGTTTTATATACAGTAATAATACAAACCGTGTGTTTTATATACAGTAATAATACAAACAAACCGTGTGTTTTATATACAGTAATAATACAAACTGTGTGTTTTATATACAGTAATAATACAAACTGTGTGTTTTATATACAGTAATAATACAAACTGTGTGTTTTATATACAGTAATAATACAAACTGTGTGTTTTATATACAGTAATAATACAAACTGTGTGTTTTATATACAGTAATAATACAAACCTGTGTGTTTTATATACAGTAATAATACAAACTGTGTGTTTTATATACAGTAATAATACAAACTGTGTGTTTTATATACAGTAATAATACAAACTGTGTGTTTTATATACAGTAATAATACAAACTGTGTGTTTTATATACAGTAATAATACAAACTGTGTGTTTTATATACAGTAATAATACAAACCGTGTGTTTTATATACAGTAATAATACAAACTGTGTGTTTTATATACAGTAATAATACAAACTGTGTGTTTTATATACAGTAATAATACAAACTGTGTGTTTTATATACAGTAATAATACAAACTGTGTGTTTTATATACGTTAATAATACAAACTGTGTGTTTTATATACGTTAATAATACAAACTGTGTGTTTTATATACAGTAATAATACAAACTGTGTGTTTTATATACGTTAATAATACAAACTGTGTGTTTTATATACAGTAATAATACAAACTGTGTGTTTTATATACAGTAATAATACAAACTGTGTGTTTTATATACGTTAATAATACAAACTGTGTGTTTTATATACAGTAATAATACAAACTGTGTGTTTTATATACGTTAATAATACAAACTGTGTTGTTTTATATACAGTAATAATACAAACTGTGTGTTTTATATACAGTAATAATACAAACTGTGTGTTTTATATACAGTAATAATACAAACTGTGTGTTTTATATACAGTAATAATACAAACTGTGTGTTTTATATACAGTAATAATACAAACCGTGTGTTTTATATACAGTAATAATACAAACTGTGTGTTTTATATACAGTAATAATACAAACTGTGTGTTTTATATACAGTAATAATACAAACTGTTTGTTTTATATACAGTAATAATACAAACTGTGTGTTTTATATACAGTAATAATACAAACTGTGTGTTTTATATACAGTAATAATACAAACTGTGTGTTTTATATACAGTAATAATACAAACTGTGTGTTTTATATACAGTTATAATACAAACTGTGTGTTTTATATACAGTAATAATACAAACTGTGTGTTTTATATACAGTAATAATACAAACTGTGTGTTTTATATACAGTAATAATACAAACTGTGTGTTTTATATACAGTAATAATACAAACTGTGTGTTTTATATACAGTAATAATACAAACTGTGTGTTTTATATACAGTAATAATACAAACCGTGTGTTTTATATACAGTAATAATACAAACTGTGTGTTTTATATACAGTAATAATACAAACTGTGTGTTTTATATACAGTAATAATACAAACTGTGTGTTTTATATACAGTAATAATACAAACTGTGTGTTTTATATACAGTAATAATACAAACTGTGTGTTTTATATACAGTAATAATACAAACTGTGTGTTTTATATACAGTAATAATACAAACTGTGTGTTTTATATACAGTAATAATACAAACTGTGTGTTTTATATACAGTAATAATACAAACTGTGTGTTTTATATACAGTAATAATACAAACTGTGTGTTTTATATACAGTAATAATACAAACCGTGTGTTTTATATACAGTAATAATACAAACTGTGTGTTTTATATACAGTAATAATACAAACTGTGTGTTTTATATACAGTAATAATACAAACTGTGTGTTTTATATACAGTAATAATACAAACTGTGTGTTTTATATACAGTAATAATACAAACTGTGTGTTTTATATACAGTAATAATACAAACTGTGTGTTTTATATACAGTAATAATACAAACTGTGTGTTTTATATACAGTAATAATACAAACTGTGTGTTTTATATACAGTAATAATACAAACTGTGTGTTTTATATACAGTAATAATACAAACTGTGTGTTTTATATACAGTAATAATACAAACTGTGTGTTTTATATACAGTAATAATACAAACTGTGTGTTTTATATACAGTAATAATACAAACTGTGTGTTTTATATACAGTAATAATACAAACTGTGTGTTTTATATACAGTAATAATACAAACTGTGTGTTTTATATACAGTAATAATAAAACAATGTGTTTTATATACAGTAATAATACAAACTGTGTGTTTTTTATATACAGTAATAATACAAACCGTGTGTTTTATATACAGTAATAATACAAACCGTGTGTTTTATATACAGTAATAATACAAACTGTCTGTGTTTTATATACAGTAATAATACAAACTGTGTGTTTTATATACAGTAATAATACAAACTGTGTGTTTTATATACAGTAATAATACAAACTGTGTGTTTTATATACAGTAATAATACAAACTGTGTGTTTTATATACAGTAATAATACAAACTGTGTGTTTTATATACAGTAATAATACAAACTGTGTGTTTTATATACAGTAATAATACAAACTGTGTGTTTTATATACAGTAATAATACAAACTGTGTGTTTTATATACAGTAATAATACAAACTGTGTGTTTTATATACAGTAATAATACAAACTGTGTGTTTTATATACAGTAATAATACAAACTGTGTGTTTTATATACAGTAATAATACAAATATATGTGTTTTGTATACAGTGTGTTTTATATACAGTAATATGTTGAATATAATACAAACTGTGTGGTTTATACACATTGGTGAACTAGGCTGGTTTTAAATTGGTTAGTAAAGTTAGTGATGATAGGGAAACTGTCCCTTAAAAGCGGGGTTTCCAAATTAAAATCAGCCGTGAAATTGATATATTAAAGGTAATTCACTTTGTAGAAAGTTTCAGTTCTCTTAAGTGTAATACTATTAATGTGACCGATATGTTTATCTTAATTCACTTTGTAGAAAGGTGAAGAAAAAAGAAGTCATATATTTAGCTGGCATGTAAAACGGTCCCTTACTTTATATGAGTTTGATGAGATATGAAGATATTTCAAAAGTCGTCTTTCTCTCATACCTAAAACATTTCAACTTAGGTAGATGGGGAGGATTGATATCAGTCCACCAAATCATGGACCTACTGGATTAGTGGAAACTCGTTTTTATGAAAATGTAGTTTAAACTGGTAATGGTTTAAGACACGTTGTTGTAGATAGCGTTCTACAATGTAGAAAACTGTACGTTTTAATTCATATTAAGCATGTTACGTTAGTTCGAGTGATTCCAAAACGTAATTTGAAACCTTTTCCAATATGTACTTCTTTAATTTAAAACAATGAAATGAATCCGTGATGACGAGAAACCCACTTGAAATAAACATGTATTTCAAGACGGCTGGTATGACTTTTAAAACTTTTATCGAAGTAGAGAACAACATTTCTTATTTGTTAGTTGCAAACTCTCTCTTTGTTAATCTGGAGACTGTTTTTTAATTTCGCGCAAAGCTACACGAGGGATATCTGCGGTAGCTTTTCTAATTTAGCAGTGTAAGACTAGAGGGAAGGCAGATAGTCATCACCACCCACCGCCAACTGTTAGACTACTCTTTACCAACGAATAGTGGGATTGACCATCATATTATAACGCCCCCACAGCTGAAAGGGCGTGCATGTTCGGTGCGACGGGGATTCGAGCCCGCGACCATCAGATTACGAGTCGAACTCCTTAACTCACCTGAAGATGACCTAAGAAAGTCGAAACGTTGTTTCCTACTTTATTTTAATAAAAATTTTAATACCCTAACCAGCCATCTTGAGATACAATGAAATAAATCATTACACGCCTTAGAGATAGAGGTTATATATAAAATTTAAAAATTATATATTCTTATAAACGGTTCCCCGCTGGTACAGCGGTAAGTCTACGGATTTATAGCCCTAAAATTAGGAGTTCTATTCCCCTCCGTGCTATATGAAAACATACATAGAACCAAGAACCCACTTTACTGGTACAGCGGTAAGTCTACGGATTTACAGTTCTAAAATTAGGAGTTCGATTCCCCTCCTCGATGTGGCTTTGCTATATAAAAACACACACTTATATAACAAAATTAGAATGAACAGATAAGAGACTTCATTTCATTATATTTGAAAATATAATTTAAATAGTATATATCTATGTATAATTTGTTCTATTACTGTTAATTGTTTAAGTATAAATTATCCCACATGCCTGAATATTTTCGTCAAAAAAAAAATCAAAGCCAATTTCTATCTACCACTTGTTCACCCGTAAACTCCATATAAGGCTTCGCTGGCCGAGTCATTTTTACCATGTATAGGGATTTGGTAAAATATGATATCCAAGGTTATTTAGAAAATACAAACACAGAGAGAACACTGAAGCCACGAAGATGGTGGTTGTTTACATTTTTCGTCGACAGCGTTCTAAGCGCACGTAAATAA
Organism: Tachypleus tridentatus; assembly: GCF_004210375.1. Lineage (NCBI taxonomy): Eukaryota > Metazoa > Arthropoda > Merostomata > Xiphosura > Limulidae > Tachypleus > Tachypleus tridentatus. The sequence continues at coordinate 47,072,475 of NC_134832.1, forward strand.
ATCGGTTCTGTTAAATTGCACGTCGGTTCGTCAGCTTGCGCGAAGAAAGAACGTTCAGATGCTATCTCGCATTCTGTCGTCACCCATTTGATCCCGGGTCCGATCAGGTCAAAATTCGTCTGGGGAAAGCGGTCTGATCAGAAGGTTGTATTTGGTCTTTTGGTTGTTATAATGTCATCACTCCTAACTGGACTTGAATTCTACATTTCGGACAGATTAACATGTTGGTGTTTTTATTAATGTAAAAAAAAATCACGTGATTGACATGATTTGTGGTAACTATTTGATTAAATCTGAGAATTTCATGAGACGTAAGCTGATAATCTCCTGTAAGAGGAGCGCTGCTGAACAGTTCTTATCAAATTATATCTTATATCTCTTCCACTTGGTTCTTTTAGTCTAATAATGCTAATTTTGTGCTGTTGGAAACCTATAATGTTATTTTAGAAACCATATGTTGTACGAAGTAATTTATATTTTCTAGTTTCTAGAGTCTTTATTTGCTGATCTATTAACTATTTGCTCCACCTTAGCAGAACAAACAATTAATAAAGTTTTTACCGACCCTTGGAAAACGTTCTACAAATAACAATGATGAAGAAGATATAAGTTTAGGTCTCACAAGAAAAACACAAAAAACAGTTTAATGTTGTATAAAAACAAAGTGTGACCCAGAACAAAGTGAAAGTGCAGTGACAAACAGAAGGAATTTTAACTCACAGCCAACATCAAGATATAAAGGTGACAACTGCTTTACAATTTATTTTAATGTGATTGGCTCAGTTTGTTTAACACGTGTTGACATTGTATCATTAAGAAATGATCAACAGCTTATTCTGTCATATCAGAAGAAATCCTCAGGATTAACTGTCTAAACTTGTCACATCAGAAAAAATCCTCATGATTAACTGTCTAAACTTGTCACACCGGAAGAAATCCTCATGATTAACTGTCTAAACTTGTCACACCGGAAGAAATCCTCATGATTAACTGTCTAAACTTGTCATATCACAAGAAATCCTCATGATTAACTGTCTAAACTTGTCACATCAGAAAAAATCCTCATGATTAACTGTCTAAACTTGTCACACCGGAAGAAATCCTCATGATTAACTGTCTAAACTTGTCACACCGGAAGAAATCCTCATGATTAACTGTCTAAACTTGTCATATCACAAGAAATCCTCATGATTAACTCTCTAAACTTATCACACCGGAAGAAATCCTTATGTTTAACTGTCTAAACTTGTCATGACAGAAGAAATCCTCAGGATTAACTGTCTAAACTTGTCACATCAGAAGAAATCCTCATGACTAACTGTCTAAACTTGTCATGACAGAAGAAATCCTCAGGATTAACTGTCTAAATTTGTCACATCAGAAGAAATCCTCATGACTAACTGTCTAAACTTGTCATGTCAGAAGAAATCCTCAGGATTAACTGTCTAAACTTGTCACATCAGAAGAAATCCTCAGGATTAACTGTCTAAACTTGTCACACTGGAAGAAATCTTTATGTTTAACTGTCTAAATTTGTCACATCGGAAGAAATTCTCATGATTAACTGTCTAAACTTGTCACACCGGAAGAATTCATCAGAAGAAATTATGTTTAACTGTCTAAACTTGTAACATCAGAAGAAATCCTCATGATTAACTGTCTAAACTTGTCATGTCAGAAGAAATCCTCAGGATTAACTGTCTAAACTTGTAACATCAAAGAAATCCTCAGGATTAACTGTCTAAACTTGTAACATCAGAAGAAATCCTCATGATTAACTGTCTAAACTTGTCATATCAGAAGAAATCCTCAGGATTAACTGTCTAAACTTGTGATATTTAACTAAATCCTCATGATTAACTGTAAAGTTAAACATTGTATTTGGAAACTAATTGTAAAATTTATAAAAAAAATTGCATGAAAACAGCTTAATATGTATATGTATGATATATGTATCTGTAGATTTTTTTATGTATGGTTTTTGTATATGTATGATATATGTATATTATGAAATATATGTATATATATGATATATGTATATATATGATATATGTATATATATGATATATGTATATATATGGTATATATATATGTATGATATATATCCTGTAGAGATATGTAGACTTAGAAACACACAAATAGAAGAGATTCTAGAACCTCCTTTCGCTTATGACTAACGTAAAATTCTTCATATGAATTCTGGTTGAAGATATCAAAATAATTATGGTTCATATCAGTTTGTTATTTCAAAAATACAAACAATTACCCAGAAATTCTTCTTCCTTAGGAAGTTTCTTTGTCGAAACTTACATAATCTGTGCTCTGTCAACGGTGGGAATCGAACCGTGGATTTTAGCATTTTAGCTCATAAATTTAACCCTGACTTGGGAACTCTTTACCAAGTACGAACACTCCTCTCTGTCCTCGCGCTCAGTAGTAACCCAGCAGACACCTGACGCTAAAAAAACCGAGTTTCAATACTCGTGATGGGCACGGCACAGATAGCCAATTGTGTAGCTTTGTGCTTAAGAAACTAATGGAGACTTTTTCTGTTGGGTGGACATTTTATTGATGTCGGGGTGACAGGAAGTGAGCTTTATTTCTATTTAACATTCCCAATGACGCTTCACCTTCCGGACATTACCCATTTTTGAAACTCTGAACGGGACAAAGAAAGTCAGTTATGGGTCCTACCATCTGCCAATCGAATCTCTGTTCTACTCAGAAAAATAAAATAGCTTCAACTGTTTTTTGTTGCTAAGCAGCTAATCACTTTCCTCTGTCTGTGCGAATAATTCGTTAAGGATGGAATTCGCAGATTTGATTAATGAGACCGGGACCCGCTAGGGTCGTTAAAAAAAGCATGTTAGGCCGAGGAAGCTCATTGAGGTTACATCTTTCTTTGGTCAGGTCAGAAGAGACAGCAGGCTGATAGACGGATGTTGACTGCATGTGCTAGGCCGCTCTCCGTCTCCAAACTGCTGACTGTGTCGTACCAGCTGGAAAATGTATGGGTCGGACTTCAAGTGTCATGACTCGGCTTAAGTTTCACGTGGATTTTTTTGCCTGCCATGATCTGGTGTTATAAAGAATTTTATAGAAGATTCCTTTAATTAGTGGCTAGGGACGCGTTCTTACCCACCCCCACTGACGTCAGAACGAAATATCAGTTTGATTGGTTCTCTTCTGTTCTTCACACAATCTAAGGTAGACACCGTATATAGACACCGTTGTTAAATATTTTCGTATTTTTGTCGCTTATAAATATATCTATGAGAGAAATTAACTGAGGTTTCCATAACTCGAATCGAAATTATATTCAAGTTCAAAAAATTTATAAACACATTTAACATCAACATGTTTCTTTGGCTTGCTTACAGATTATGATTGGGCAATTCTGGATCCTTGCTTATCTAAGTCTTCTACCGGTGAGAACATAAAAATAAAAGAAACACCGTGGCCTTGTGACTGGCTAATAAAATACTCAAATTTGTTATCACTGAAAACATGAAAAAAAACATACACAGTAACTGGTAGTTATTAAGACAGTGTCCCCGTTAATCCAAATATGCAAAACTAAGGCCATAACCGTGGTCAATACCAATAACAGTTGGACTTCAGTCTGTATGAATGTATCTAAATATACTGTTATCCTACATGCAGGAGTCTATATCCACCACCAGTCTGTATGAATGTATCTAAATATAATGTTATCCTACATGCAGGAGTCTATATCCACCACCAGTCTGTATGAATGTATCTAAATATACTGTTATCCTACATGCAGGAGTCTATATCCACCACCAGTCTGTATGAATGTATCTAAATATACTGTTATCCTACATGCAGGAGTCTATATCCACCATCAGTCTGTATGAATGTATCTAAATATACTGTCATCCCTACATGCAGGAGTCTATATCTACCATCAGTCTGTATGAATGTATCTAAATATAATGTTATCCGACATGCAGGAGTCTATATCCACCATCAGTCTGTATGAATGTATCTAAATATAATGTTATCCTACATGCAGGAGTCTATATCCACCACCAGTCTGTATGAATGTATCTAAATATAATGTTATCCTACATGCAGGAGTCTATATCCACCACCAGTCTGTATGAATGTATCTAAATATAATGTTATCTTACATGCAGGAGTCTATATCCACCACCAGTCTGTATGAATGTATCTAAATATAATGTTATCCGACATGCAGGAGTCTATATCCACCATCAGTCTGTATGAATGTATCTAAATATAATGTTATCCTACATGCAGGAGTCTATATCCACCATCAGTCTGTATGAATGTATCTAAATACAATGTTATCCTACATGCAAGAGTCTGTATCCACCACCAGTCTGTATGAATGTATCTAAATATAATGTTATCCTACATGCAGGAGTCTATATCCACCATCACCCTGCATGAAAGTGGCTCATATCATTCATAATAATATAAATCAAATGGTCTCACGTTCTCATCATTGGTTATGAAAGTGGTTCAGGTACTTCGTAATCATATATATATAGAGGATCTCAGATCCCACATGACCCTGTATGAAATGGCTTCAGATCCTTCATAATCCTGTTGGAATGGAAACCAAAACATTCCACATCAGACACTCATGATTCCAAGCACACCAGGAATGCTCATTTTCAATCGAAAATCATACATCCAAATCTCTAACTAGCTGGTAGCATCCAGTAGTTACTTAAAACACTTTACTCAACTTTCAGTCTATTACACCTTTTCTCTTCTAACCTTTAATGTGTTGACCAGCTAGGAAGTAATTTAATTTCGCTTATTATTATAGATCTGCTTCTTTTCTTCCTGGTTTGTAAATAATTTAAATGGTAACTTTGTGTCTTTAATTAAAAGTTTCAAATTTTGCTTAAATTCCAATGGATACATTGTTAGAAGAGTGTAAAACTTTACGTATCTTCGACTAGGAAGCCACTGTTACTGGATGAAGATTGACCACTGGCTACTTCTTCCATGCTAGTTTTAGTTTGCTTGCATTTAGACCCATCATGTAGTTGTTTTTTGAATTAATCACAAAGCTACATAATAGGCCATCTGTGCTCTGCCCACCACGGGTATCGAAACCCGGCTTTTAACATTGGAAGTCCGCAGACATACTGCTGAGCCACTGAGGGACCTATCAAGATCACAAAGGCTTAACTTGCGTTTGTATCTGTCGGCAAGATAACAAAGGCTTAATTTGTGTTCATATCTGTCGACAACATCAAAAACAGTTGTGCTTAACATTACAGAAAGGCTTGAGCATTCTGATTGTACAGCAGTATTTGTTCAAGAGACTCAGACTTAGCTGAGCTGTAAGTTGATGGTCATTGCTAGTTGACTGTTTAATTTATAGACAGATACGTTCCTGTGAACGCAGACAACATTCACCATAAGGGAAATTAATCTAACTATAATTTACTGCGTTCGTATCACTTTGATTCACGTGGTGGGCACAGCACAGATAGCCCATTGCGTAGCTGTGTTTACTAAAATATCAACAACAAACCTTTACCTACTAATTTTATGACTCTGTAAGTCTCGGACATGGGATCGCCTAGAGATTAGAGCGATCGACTTGTAGTTTGCGGGTCATGAGTTCGAATCCCATCACTGTACGTGCTCGCCCTTTCAACCGTGGGGTCATTAAATTCAGCTTTTCATTGTTAAAAGAGTAGCCCAAGAGTTGGCGATGGGCGATGTTGTCTAGCTGCTTTCACTCTAGTCTTTCGTTTCAAAATAAGTTTGTTTTTTGTTTTTATTTTGAATTTCGCGCCAAGCTACACGAGGGCTATCTACGCAAGCCGTCCCTAATTTAGCAGTGTAGGACTAGAGTGAAGACAGCTAGTCATCACCACCCACCGCCAACTCTTGGGCTACTCTTTACCAACGAATAATGGGATTGACCGTCACAATATAACGACCCCACGGTTGAAAGGGCGAGTATGTTTGGTGCAATAGGGATTCGAACCTGTGATTCTCAAATTACTTCACATGAGAAATTTAAGATACTTCAGTGTTAGTTTACTGCGTGTTTCGGAAGTACTTCGTGTATATACATACATACAAATTTTAATAATGGCTAATACAAATGATAGGGTTTGTTTGTTGTTTTTTAAAGCAAAACCACATTGGACTATCTGTTGTGTTCATCTCGGGGAATCGAATCTCGGATTTTAGCATTTTAAGCCCTTAAACTTGCTGCTGTTTCAACGGGTGACCAATTGCAGAAAAGAAAAAAAAACACGAAAAAGGAAAAAGGAAATTCCTGGCGATTCAGGTTTTCTTCATTTTCTGAATTCTGGTCAAACCCTGAACTTTTGGTCAAGCGAAGTATGAATGATTTTACAAGCAACAAAAAGATCTAAGGAAAGAAATACAAGGTAGTTAAAAGGTTTCTCCTGTTGTTCAAGAAATCAGATACAATCTCATAAAAGTCGATGTTCATATCGACTTGAACATGTAGAAATCAACTTACACGTTGTCCACAACCCATACTGTCGTCCACATCTCAGTATTATTACTTATTCATACGTTTGGTATTAAAAATATCATTTCTGCCGTCAGACACTGAATTTTATAATCTTAGGTATTATGAGATCATCATAAGACATCATAAAAGTTTGGACAAGATATTTTACACCCTAGGTACAATGTAATGTGACCATGATGTTTCCATTACACATCACTTAGCTGTAGACAAGATATATTACACCCTAAGTACAATGTAATGTGACCATGATGTTTCCATTACACATCACTTAGCTGTAGACAAGATATTTTACACCCTAGGTACAATGTAATGTGACCATGATGTTTCCATTACACATCACTCAGCTGTAGACAAGATATTTTACACCCTAGGTACAATGTAATGTGGCCATGATGTTTCCATTACACATCACTTAGCTGTAGACAAGATATTTTACACCCTAGGTATGACATTGATGCTTCCATAACACACCACACAACTGGGTAAGTTGTTTTCTACGATACATGGTCAAATTGGTCTAACACCCATTCTTTTATCACTTCCGTCCATCGTTTCCTGAACACCATTGTCTGGACTTTTGATACATCCGTTATATTTGAAATAGCTGTTAATAGAATCTTGCGACTGGTGGACATAGCTGTAGAAAAAAACAACAACAAACTAAAGCAAATAATAGCAGAACCACGCCAACACTTTAAAAAATCCACGTTAGGCTTAAAAGGTGTGCTATATGACATGTTAAGGAATAATATAATTCTTTGTTGGTGGTTTTAAGATTATATCTCGAAGATAAGAAATTGTAACAAATGTTTAGAAATTTCAATCCCACATAATTTATTTTATCGAGTGATAGCCAATGAATTCGTGAAAATAATTAACCTTTAGATAAATAATAAAATATTCTGCTTTTACAAAGTGAAAATTATGACATTTTAAGTATCTTTTCAATTTTAGTGTTTAAATCTGTGTCTAGAGGGCGCAAGCGCGATTATTGTTTTGGACAGGACGTTCCTCGTCTTTATATTGATATAACGAAACTAAAGTTGGAATTACAGAAAGAAATCTGTAAACCTCGAGGACACAAAATTTGGTATTCTGTTAGATCGGAAATAAATATGAGTATTTCGTATTTAAAGGGTGTAAGCTTATCTTATGTCTTTAGTTCTTTAGAGGTGCTTTTATTGACTGTGTGTTATACTGTAGTTGTATTCCACTGATAAGAACATTGGAGAACAAATTACTGTTAAATATTTCCTTCGATCCACTTGTTTTAACGAGTGCTAAAACTAGAAGGCTTATTTTGTGCTGTTCTTTTATATGTTTTACATCTCTAAAGCCTAATGCTTCCTACAACACGCGGAGCAATCGAGGAAATGAAAGTGAACCTCTAAAGGCGTTGAAGAAATATGTAGTTTATTACCATAAATGAGCCAGTGTTATACAACACTACTATAGCAAACTTGTGACCACAGGAAATTAAGATACCCACGTGTGAGAGAGCCAGCTAATCAGTTTCCACGTGAATTGTAACAGGCTACGTTAATTACTAGTTCCGGTGGTGTCTTTGTACTGCTAATCACCTAACGTTTTCGTGGACGATTTGTCTCGTTCAAAACCAAGGGTTGTTTCTACTTCACGTGGGATTGAGAGTTGCCGAGTGCTAATGGAGCTTCTACGATGGTTTTATATTGGCTCCCGCAACTTAAACAGAATCGTTAATCTAACTTACCCTGACGTTTCCTCGACGCCTGAAGAGGCTATGGATTTTTATAATTTCATTATTTCGGTTCAGTGTATTTAACACTTACATTTCTGCTCCAGTACTATAGGTAGTGATATGGGCATTGAGCAATATACGTAGCTACAGAGATAATTATTAAGTTTGAATATTAATAAACGAGTCTACGGGTACTACATGTCTTACTCTCATTTCTTATCATGTGAACATGTTTCACATAATGTTACATTTATTAAAATCATGTTAGCTTGCTGTGAGAACTGTGGTCTGTAAAATTATTAGAACACAACTTCTTAACAGATTACACTATGTAACACAATGTTTATTATAACACTATGTAACACAATGTTTATTATAACACTATGTAACAAAATGTTTATTATAACACTATGTAACAAAATGTTTACTTTTTCTTGTTCCTGGACAGAAAGTGTTATTTCCCAGTTGTTTATGCCTAAAGTAAATGGAAAAGACCTATTTTTCTCTTCAAACTTTGCTTTTGTGACCTGGGAGCGTATAACAAAAACATGATGTGAGATTATATTTGGGATCTGATACGTGAAAGTGATTTACATTACAATCACAAATCTCGAAAAACTACTCACTTCTAAACATGTTTGTATAACTTTAGTATAAATACATGTAAATCTTGATTCATATGTAGTTTTATTCAAACCTTATGTAAATGAAAATGTGCAAATTTGCCCGTTTTTACATAGAAAATAGGTTAATTTCTAAATTTCTTATCCAGGTCACAAAAGCAAAGTTTGAAGGGAATAATGGTAATTTTCTGTACTTTTACAACACAAGTAATTAAACACATACTATCCAGGAACAAAATTTGTGTTACATAGTGTAATTAGCCCCGAAGGTTTATCTTTTTTAAATTTATTTGTTACATTAAAGTAAACGATGGGCTGTTGATTTTTCGAGTATTTTCTGTCACCAGGTGGCCCAGCACGAACTCTGCGGCTTATAGCGCTGAAAACACCAAACAAAACCTGATAACTGTGTATTGTAATCTCTGTCTAGTTACGTAGTCCGAAAATATTTATGTGACATATGTAACACATTCCATTGATAATGGTTACTAAGATAACAAATAAACACAAGAATTGGACAACAGGCAAAATCTAGTCAATTGAGTTGAAAATATACAAGTTTGTAATTAAAATTTAGTAGAGATGTTTTATTTTAAAATATGTTACTAATCGGCCAAATTTTAAAGTATGCAAATTAAAAGAAACCCCGCATTGGAACGAATTATTATTAATAGTTTCCGTATTTCATTTCTTCTGGAACTGATAAATAAGACTTCAATCTGTGTTGTGTTTGGTTCAATGTTCGATCACCTTAATATCCTATGTATGTTTTAACCAAACAGCTGTCACCATGAAGAAAACCTTTAAATTAACATGTTCGAGATGGGTTGTGAAGACAGGAGCTGTCACCATGAAGAAAACCTTTAAATTAACATGTTCGAGCAGGGGTTGTGAAGACAGGAACTGTCACCATGAAAAAAAACCTTTAAATTAACATGTTCGAGCAGGGTTGTGAAGACAGGAGCTGTCACCATGAAGAAAACCTTTAAATTAACATGTTCGAGATGGGTTGTGAAGACAGGAACTGTCACCATGAAGAAAACCTTTAAATTAACATGTTCGAGATGGGTTGTGAAGACAGGAGCTGTCACCATGAAGAAAACCTTTAAATTAACATGTTCTAGATGGGTTGTGAAGACAGGAGCTGTCACCATGAAGAAAACCTTTAAATTAACATGTTCGAGCAGAGGTTGTGAAAACAGGAACTGTCACCATGAAGAAAACCTTTAAATTAACATGTTCGATATGGGTTGTGAAGACAGGAGCTGTCACCATGAAGAAAATCTTTAAATTAACATGTTCGAGATGGGTTGTGAAGACAGGAGCTGTCACCATGAAGAAAACCTTTAAATTAACATGTTCGAGATGGGTTGTGAAGACAGGAGCTGTCACCATGAAGAAAACCTTTAAATTAACATGTTCGAGATGGGTTGTGAAGACAGGAGCTGTCACCATGAAGAAAACCTTTAAATTAACATGTTCGAGATGGGTTGTGAAGACAGGAACTGTCACCATGAAGAAAACCTTTAAATTAACATGTTCGAGATGGGTTGTGAAGACAGGAGCTGTCACCTTAAAGAAAACCTTTAAATTAACATGTTCGAGCAGGGGTTGTGAAGACAGGAGCTGTCACCATAAAGAAAACCTTTAAATTAACATGTTCGAGATGGGTTGTGAAGACAGGAGCTGTCACCATGAAGAAAACCTTTAAATTAACATGTTCGAGCAGGAGGGTTGTGAAGACAGGAGCTGTCACCATGAAGAAAACCTTTAAATTAACATGTTCGAGATGGGTTGTGAAGACAGGAGCTGTCACCATGAAGAAAACCTTTAAATTAACATGTTCGAGCAGGGTTGTGAAAACAGGAGCTGTCACCATGAAGAAAACCTTTAAATTAACATGTTCGATATGGGTTGTGAAGACAGGAGCTGTCACCATGAAGAAAACCTTTAAATTAACATGTTCGAGATGGGTTGTGAAGACAGGAGCTGTCACCATGAAGAAAACCTTTAAATTAACATGTTCGAGATGGGTTGTGAAGACAGGAACTGTCACCATGAAGAAAACCTTTAAATTAACATGTTCGAGCAGGGCTTGTGAAGACAGGAGCTGTCACCATGAAGAAAACCTTTAAATTAACATGTTCGAGATGGGTTGTGAAGACAGGAGCTGTCACCATGAAGAAAACCTTTAAATTAACATGTTCGAGCATGGGTTGTGAAGACAGGAGCTGTCACCATGTCACTGTCATGAAGAAAACCTTTAAATTAACATGTTCGAGATGGGTTGTGAAGACAGGAGCTGTCACCATGAAGAAAACCTTTAAATTAACATGTTCGAGATGGGTTGTGAAGACAGGAGCTGTCACCATGAAGAAAACCTTTAAATTAACATGTTCGAGTTCAGGGGTTGTGAAGACAGGAGCTGTCACCATGAAGAAAACCTTTAAATTAACATGTTCGAGATGGGTTGTGAAGACAGGAGCTGTCACCATGAAGAAAACCTTTAAATTAACATGTTCGAGCAGAGGTTGTGAAAACAGGAACTGTCACCATGAAGAAAACCTTTAAATTAACATGTTCGAGATGGGTTGTGAAGACAGGAGCTGTCACCATGAAGAAAACCTTTAAATTAACATGTTCGAGATGGGTTGTGAAGACAGGAGCTGTCACCATGAAGAAAACCTTTAAATTCACATGTTCGAGATGGCTTGTGAAGACAGGAACTGTCACCATGAAGAAAACCTTTAAATAAACATGTTCGAGCAGGGCTTGTGAAGACAGGAGCTGTCACCATGAAGAAAACCTTTAAACTAACATGTTCGAGATGGGTTGTGAAGACAGGAGCTGTCACCTTAAAGAAAACCTTTAAATTAACATGTTCGAGCAGGGGTTGTGAAGACAGGAGCTGTCACCATGAAGAAAACCTTTAAATTAACATGTTCGAGATGGGTTGTGAAGACAGGAGCTGTCACCATGAAGAAAACCTTTAAATTAACATGTTCGAGATGGGTTGTGAAGACAGGAGCTGTCACCATGAAGAAAACCTTTAAATTAACATGTTCGAGCATGGGTTGTGAAGACAGAAGCTGTCACCATGAAGAAAACCTTTAAATTAACATGTTCGATATGGGTTGTGAAGACAGGAGCTGTCACCATGAAGAAAATCTTTAAATTAACATGTTCGAGATGGGTTGTGAAGACAGGAGCTGTCACCATGAAGAAAACCTTTAAATTAACATGTTCGAGATGGGTTGTGAAGACAGGAGCTGTCACCATGAAGAAAACCTTTAAATTAACATGTTCGAGCAGGGGTTGTGAAGACAGGAGCTGTCACCATGAAGAAAACCTTTAAATTAACATGTTCGAGCATGGGTTGTGAAGACAGGAGCTGTCACCATGAAGAAAACCTTTAAATTAACATGTTCGAGCATGGGTTGTGAAGACAGGAGCTGTCACCATGAAGAAAACCTTTAAATTAACATGTTCGAGCAGGGGTTGTGAAGACAGGAGCTGTCACCATGAAGAAAACCTTTAAATTAACATGTTCGAGCAGGGGTTGTGAAGACAGGAGCTGTCACCATGAAGAAAACCTTTAAATTAACATGTTCGAGCATGGGTTGTGAAGACAGGAGCTGTCACCATGAAGAAAACCTTTAAATTAACATGTTCGAGCAGGGGTTGTGAAGACAGGAACTGTCACCATGAAGAAAACCTTTAAATTAACATGTTCGAGATGGGTTGTGAAGACAGGAGCTGTCACCATGAAGAAAACCTTTAAATTAACATGTTCGAGCATGGGTTGTGAAGACAGGAGCTGTCACCATGAAGAAAACCTTTAAATTAACATGTTCGAGCATGGGTTGTGAAGACAGGAGCTGTCACCATGAAGAAAACCTTTAAATTAACATGTTCGAGCAGGGGTTGTGAAGACAGGAACTGTCACCATGAAGAAAACCTTTAAATTAACATGTTCGAGATGGGTTGTGAAGACAGGAGCTGTCACCATGAAGAAAACCTTTAAATTAACATGTTCGAGCAGGGGTTGTGAAGACAGGAACTGTCACCATGAAGAAAACCTTTAAATTAACATGTTCGAGATGGGTTGTGAAGACAGGAGCTGTCACCATGAAGAAAACCTTTAAATTAACATGTTCGAGATGGGTTGTGAAGACAGGAACTGTCACCATGAAGAAAACCTTTAAATTAACATGTTCGAGCAGGGTTGTGAAGACAGGAGCTGTCACCATGAAGAAAACCTTTAAATTAACATGTTCGAGATGGGTTGTGAAGACAGGAGCTGTCACCATGAAGAAAACCTTTAAATTAACATGTTCGAGATGGGTTGTGAAGACAGGAGCTGTCACCATGAAGAAAACCTTTAAATTAACATGTTCGAGATGGGTTGTGAAGACAGGAACTGTCACCATGAAGAAAACCTTTAAATTAACATGTTCGAGCAGGGCTTGTGAAGACAGGAGCTGTCACCATGAAGAAAACCTTTAAATTAACATGTTCGAGATGGGTTGTGAAGACAGGAGCTGTCACCATGAAGAAAACCTTTAAATTAACATGTTCGAGCATGGGTTGTGAAGACAGGAGCTGTCACCATGAAGAAAACCTTTAAATTAACATGTTCGAGATGGGTTGTGAAGACAGGAGCTGTCACCATAAAGAAAACCTTTAAATTAACATGTTCGAGATGGGTTGTGAAGACAGGAGCTGTCACCATGAAGAAAACCTTTAAATTAACATGTTCGAGCAGGGGTTGTGAAGACAGGAGCTGTCACCATGAAGAAAACCTTTAAATTAACATGTTCGAGATGGGTTGTGAAGACAGGAGCTGTCACCATGAAGAAAACCTTTAAATTAACATGTTCGAGCAGAGGTTGTGAAGACAGAAGCTGTCACCATGAAGAAAACCTTTAAATTAACCTTTAAATTCGAGATGGGTTGTGAAGACAGGATCTGTCACCATGAAGAAAACCTTTAAATTAACATGTTCGAGATGGGTTGTGAAGACAGGAGCTGTCACCATGAAGAAAACATTTAAATTCACATGTTCGAGATGGCTTGTGAAGACAGGAACTGTCACCATGAAGAAAACCTTTAAATAAACATGTTCGAGCAGGGCTTGTGAAGACAGGAGCTGTCACCATGAAGAAAACCTTTAAACTAACATGTTCGAGATGGGTTGTGAAGACAGGAGCTGTCACCTTAAAGAAAACCTTTAAATTAACATGTTCGAGCAGGGTTGTGAAGACAGGAGCTGTCACCATGAAGAAAACCTTTAAATTAACATGTTCGAGATGGGTTGTGAAGACAGGAGCTGTCACCATAAAGAAAACCTTTAAATTAACATGTTCGAGATGGGTTGTGAAGACAGGAGCTGTCACCATGAAGAAAACCTTTAAATTAACATGTTCGATATGGGTTGTGAAGACAGGAGCTGTCACCATGAAGAAAATCTTTAAATTAACATGTTCGAGATGGGTTGTGAAGACAGGAGCTGTCACCATGAAGAAAACCTTTAAATTAACATGTTCGAGATGGGTTGTGAAGACAGGAGCTGTCACCATGAAGAAAACCTTTAAATTAACATGTTCGAGCAGGGGTTGTGAAGACAGGAGCTGTCACCATGAAGAAAACCTTTAAATTAACATGTTCGAGCAGGGGTTGTGAAGACAGGAGCTGTCACCATGAAGAAAACCTTTAAATTAACATGTTCGAGCAGGGGTTGTGAAGACAGGAGCTGTCACCATGAAGAAAACCTTTAAATTAACATGTTGGAGCAGATGGGTTGTGAAGACAGGAGCTGTCACCATGAAGAAAACCTTTAAATTAACATGTTCGAGCAGGGTTGTGAAGACAGGAACTGTCACCATGAAGAAAACCTTTAAATTAACATGTTCGAGATGGGTTGTAAAGACAGGAGCTGTCACCATAAAGAAAACCTTTAAATTAACATGTTCGAGCAGGGGTTGTGAAGACAGGAACTGTCACCATGAAGAAAACCTTTAAATTAACACGTTCGAGATGGGTTGTGAAGACAGGAGCTGTCACCATGAAGAAAACCTTTAAATTAACATGTTCGAGGAGGGGTTGTGTAGACAGGAGCTGTCACCATGAAGAAAACCTTTAAATTAACATGTTCGAGCAGGGGTTGTGAAGACAGGAGCTGTCACCATAAAGAAAACCTTTAAATTAACATATTCGAGATGGGTTATGAAGACAGGAGCTGTCACCATGAAGAAAACCTTTAAATTAACATGTTCGAGCAGGGCTTGTGAAGACAGGAGCTGTCACCATGAAGAAAACCTTTAAATTAACATGTTCGAGCAGGGGTTGTGAAGACAGGAGCTGTCACTATGAAGAAAACCTTTAAATTAACATATTCGAGATGGGTTATGAAGACAGGAGCTGTCACCATGAAGAAAACCTTTAAATTAACATGTTCGAGCAGGGTTGTGAAGACAGGAGCTGTCACCATGAAGAAAACCTTTAAATTAACATGTTCGAGCAGGGGTTGTGAAGACAGGAGCTGTCACCATGAAGAGAACCTTTAAATTAACATGTTCGAGCAGGGGTTGTGAAGACAGGAGCTGTCACCATGAAGAAAACCTTTAAATTAACATGTTCGAGCAGGGGTTGTGAAGACAGGAGCTGTCACCATGAAGAAAACCTTTAAATTAACATGTTGGAGCAGGGTTGTGAAGACAGGAGCTGTCACCATGAAGAAAACCTTTAAATTAACATGTTCGAGCAGGGGTTGTGAAGACAGGAGCTGTCACCATGAAGTAAATCTTTAAATTAACATGTCCGAGATGGGTTGTGGAAAAAACAGTGAAATCAATATGCCGGACCCATTGTTATGGAGAAAGCCAAGTCATTACCTATTAATCAACGTTATAGAGACACCGGAGTCAATGTAACTGAGCTAATATTGTTACTTTCTTATAACTCATCAATACTTATATAATAGTTTGTCGGTAGTACTCCAAGCTAATCCTAGGCGAAGTTCTCACGTCACTATTCTATATTTCATTCTGTTTGACATGGGTGTTTGATATCTCATTGTTTCTGAAATGAGTGTTTGTGTTTTTTTATAGCAAAGCCACATAGGGCTATCTGCTGAGCCCACCGCGAGGAATCGAACCCCTGATTTTAGCGTTGTAAATCCGTAGATATACCGCTGTACTAGCTTGGGGCTTCTGAACTGAAATCACTTTAGATGCATGTTTTTTGTCAGCCAGGTAATATATCGAGCTTGTGATAATACCCCAAATAATAGTAGCGTGGCTTGGAAACTGTACTTCTGTGTTTACTACCATATTCAATATTGTAACTTGGATATATTTTTATCAATAATTATAAGTTTCAGACACTCAGTTCGAGTTGTTGTTTTTTTCTGAGTCACAGAAATGTACGAAGGAACGTTAATGACTCTATACATTAATGATCGAGGGAACCACAGATCTTCGAAGACTCGTTTGTCCGACAGAAGCGTTGACAATTTTGAAGCCCATTGATGTGTGAAACTACGTTAAACGTCGATGGGATAATGATCTAGAATATTCTGTTGTTACCATCAGTTGTCATTACCTTCTGATTTATTCTCTCAATGTTTGTTTTATTGCCAGAACTTGGGATTACTCTCTCATTTGTCAATGTTGCATATTTTGTCAGCGGTCATATTTTTCTTGTTAAGAGGCGCGTGTAGTTAGTTATACCAGCAAGGACGCATTATTCCTGAAGGGGAGAGTCGGTTGAAATAAGTGGATGTACAATAATAATGGTGATGCGTTACTTTGAAGCACAATAATAATGGTGATGCGTTACTTTGAAGTACAATAATAATGGTGATGCGTTACTTTGAGGTACAATAATAATGGTGGTGCTTTACTTTGAAGTACTATAATAATGGTGGTGCGTTACTTTGAAGTACAATAATAATGGTGGTGCGTTACTTTGAAGTGCAATAATAATGGTGATGCGTTACTTTGAAGTACAATAATAATGGTGGTGCGTTACTTTGAAGTACAATAATAATGGTGGTACGTTACTTTTAAGTACAATAACAATGGTGATGCGTTACTTTGAAGTACAATAATAATGGTGGTGCGTTACTTTAAAGCACAATAATAATGGTGATGCTTTACTTTGAAGCACAATAACAATGGTGATGCGTTACTTTGAAGTACAATAATAATGGTGGTGCGTAACCCTGAAGTACAATAATAATGGTGATGCGTTACTTTGAAGTACAATAATAATGGTGGTGCGTTACTTTGAAGTACAATAATAATGGTGATGCGTTACTTTGAAGTACAATAATAATGGTGGTGCGTTACTTTGAAGTACAATAATAATGGTGATGCGTTACTTTGAAGTACAATAATAATGGTGGTGCGTTACTTTGAAGTACAATAATAATGGTGGGCGTTACTTTGAAGTACAATAATAATGGTGGTGCGTTACTTTGAAGTACAATAATAATGGTGGTGCTTTACTTTGAGGTACAATAATAATGGTGGTGCTTTACTTTAAGGTACAATAATAATGGTGGTGCTTTACTTTGAAGTACAATAATAATGGTGATGTGTTACTTTGAAGTACAATAATAATGGTGATGTGTTACTTTGAAGTACAATAATAATGGTGGTGCGTTACTTTGAAGTACAATAACAATGGTGGGCGTTACTTTGAAGTACAATAATAATGGTGGTGCATTACTTTGAAGTACAATAATAATGGTGGTGCGTTACTTTCAAGTCTTTTGAATCACTTTATTTAGTAATTTGGTTTTAATATCATATATAAATATACCAGAAACAGTATAATATTATTATTTATATTGATTTATATAAGGCAAAAAGGACACATTTACTTTAACTTTACTGCATCCGTTGGTCGGTTTGACCTTAACTCTACCCGCAATTATTGGTCACTTTCACCTTAAATCTATCAACTATGAAAATTCCATCATAACTATTGGTCACACTGACCATAAGGCCTATCAGTTATATAGACACTACGGTGCCTATTGGTCAAAAGTGACCAGAAGTCTAATAACTGTATTTAACTATTGGTCAACTTGATCTTAAGTCCATCAACTATAAAAACCCTACCGTAATTATTGTTCACATTGGGTTTGAACCTACAAATCACATAATGCATCCAACAGACTACGTTTGAACTTATAAGTTACTGGGAGGGCAATTAGTCAAAGTAGCCCACCGCCGATTCTCAGACTACTTCTAATAGAATACTTGTATTTAACTATAACTCTTATAATGTATTCATGATCACAAACGACTCTGTTCCAGAGTCGGGCATACTAAACTTTATCTTACATACTTAACCCAAAATCTCGGGTTCGAACCCTCGTCACACCAAACATACTCGCCCTTTCAGCCGTGGGGGCGTTATAATGTGACGATCAATCCAACTATTCGTTGGTAAAAGAGTAGCCCAAGACATGGCGGTGGGTGATGATGATTAGCTGTCTTCCCTGTAGTCTTACACTTCTAAATTAGGAGCGGCGCTAGCGCAGTTAGCCCTCGAGTAGTTTTGCGCGAAATTCTAAAAACAAATCAAACCAATCCGTCTTTAAAATTCCACATAAAAGTGTGATAGCTAACAAATGCTTCAACCGGTTTATTAACATTCTACATAAAAGCTGTGGCATGTTGAATTCGGGCAATATTTAGCGTCCTTGCAGCTGAATTAAAAACGGAATTATGCATCAGTAACTCCGGCAGTCGTAACATGGAAACTATGTCCGGATGACATATGAAGATGAACAGTTAATATGTTAGCCGTTGTTAGAGGTCACGCTCACAGTTCAGCCACGATTAAAAAGGATCAAGAAACCGGGGGCGTTACACTCAGAGTCGCTGGCAGGGCGGGCATCTAATTGAAATATTAGCGGAAAGAAACATAATTACTACAATAACCATTATCATTAATATTTTATTTTTTAAACGACACAACGAACATTCCCAGTTTTTACTTTGAGGGCTAATATTTTCTTCAACTTACACTGCTAAAGAACAATGATCTCACACATAGGAAGTCTGTATACATGAATTGAATAATATTAAACAGCCTTGAGACAAAGTTGTTCCAGTTCTGATGAAAACGACTAGCGGCAGACAATAGGATGGGAGCTGTAGTCTCAGACCAGAAAGTTTTGTTTGGTTTATTCTTTTAGAGAAAAGAGACATTGGAATATCTACTGTATACCACGCAAGGTATAGAATTCCACAAGTCATACAGAGAACTGTTCATCAGGAACATGAGTTAAGTTAGATAACACATTGTTTAAAGAAGTCGTACAGAGAACTGTTCATCAGGAACATGAGTTAAGTTAGTTAACACATTCGTTAAAGAAGTCGTACAGAGAATTATTCATCAGGAACATGTGTTCAGTGAGTTAACACATTGTTTAAAGAAGTCATACAGAGAACTGTTCATCAGGAGCATGTGTTAAGTTAGTTAACACATTGTTTAAAGAAGTCATACAGAGAACTGTTCATCAGGAACATGTGGTAAATTAGTTAACACATTGTTTAAAGAAGTCATACAGAGAATTATTCATCAGGAACATGTGTTACGTTAGTTAACACATTGTTAAAAAAAGTCATACAGAGAACTGTTTATCAGGAGCATGTTTTCAGTGAGTTAACACATTGTTTAAAGAAGTCATACAGAGAACTGTTCATCAGGTACATGAGTTAAGTTAGTTAACACATTGTTTAAAGAAGTCATACAGAGAATTATTAATCAGGAACATGTGTTCAGTGAGATAACACATTGTTTAAAGAAGTCGTACAGAGAACTGTTCATCAGGAACATGAGTTAAGTTAGTTAACACATTCGTTAAAGAAGTCGTACAGAGAATTATTCATCAGGAACATGTGTTCAGTGAGTTAACACATTGTTTAAAGAAGTCATACAGAGAACTGTTCATCAGGAGCATGTGTTAAGTTAGTTAACACATTGTTTAAAGAAGTCATACAGAGAACTGTTCATCAGGAACATGTGGTAAATTAGTTAACACATTGTTTAAAGAAGTCATACAGAGAATTATTCATCAGGAACATGTGTTACGTTAGTTAACACATTGTTAAAAAAAGTCATACAGAGAACTGTTTATCAGGAGCATGTTTTCAGTGAGTTAACACATTGTTTAAAGAAGTCATACAGAGAACTGTTCATCAGGTACATGAGTTAAGTTAGTTAACACATTGTTTAAAGAAGTCATACAGAGAATTATTAATCAGGAACATGTGTTCAGTGAGATAACACATTATTTAAAGAAGTCGTACAGAGAACTGTTCATCTGGAGCATGTGTTGAATTAGTTAACACATTGTTTACAGAAGTCATACAGAGAAGTGTTCATCAGGTACATGAGTTAAGTTAGTTAACACACTGTTTAAAGAAGTCATACAGAGAACTGTTCATCAGGAGCATGTGTTCATTGAGTTAACACATTGTTTAAAGAAGTCATACAGAAAAGTGTTCATCAGGAACATGTGTTAAGTTAGTTAACACATTGTTTAAAGAAGTCAGACAGAAAACTGTTCATCAGGAACATCTGTTAAGGTAGTTAACACATTGCTTAACGAAGCTATACAGAGAACTATTCATCAGGTACATGAGTTAAGTTAGTTAACACACTGTTTAAAGAAGTCATACAGAGAATTATTCATCAGGAACTTGTGTTACGTTAGTTAACACATTGTTTAAAGAAGTCATACAGAGAACTGTTCATGAGGTACATGTGTTAAGTTAGTTAACACATTGTTAAAAGAAGTCATACAGAGAACTGTTCATCAGGTACATGAGTTAAGTTAGTTAACACATTCGTTAAAGAAGTCATACAGAGAACTGTTCATGAGGTACATGTGTTAAGTTAGTTAACACATTGTTTAAATAAGAAAAGTAGAGAAAATATTATTTTTTATTGTTAAACATTTAAACGTAATCTTTGTTTGCCGTGGAAATGAA
>NC_134832.1:47093851-47153297 GCF_004210375.1 Tachypleus tridentatus
CATCCAACAGTTTCACCGTACTTCCAGTTCAACAGAACTAGCTACATCCAACAGTTTCACAATACTTCCAGTTCAACAGAACTAGCTACATCCAACAGTTTCACCATGCTTCCAGTTCAACAGAACTCGCTACATCCAACAGTTTTCACCATACTTCCAGTTCAACAGAACTCGCTACATCCAACAGTTTCACCGTACTTCCAGTTCAACAGAACTAGCTACATCCAACAGTTTCACCATACTTCCAGTTCAACAGAACTCGCTACATCCAACAGTTTCACCGTACTTCCAGTTCAACAGACCTAGCTACATCCAACAGTTTCACCATACTTCCAGTTCAACAGAACTAGCTACATCCAACAGTTTCATCGTACTTCCAGTTCAACAGAACTCGCTACATCTAACAGTTTCACCGTACTTCCAGTTCAACAGAACTCGCTTCCACATCTAACAGTTTCACCGTACTTCCAGTTCAACAGACCTAGCTACATCCAACAGTTTCACCATACTTCCAGTTCAACAGAACTAGCTACATCCAACAGTTTCACCGTACTTCCAGTTCAACAGAACTCGCTACATCCAACAGTTTCACCGTACTTCCAGTTCAACAGAACTAGCTACATCCAACAGTTTCAACGTACTTCCAGTTCAACAGAACTCGCTACATCTAACAGTTTCACCGTACTTCCAGTTCAACAGAACTAGCTACATCCAACAGTTTCACCGTACTTCCAGTTCAACAGAACTCGCTACATCTAACAGTTTCACCGTACTTCCAGTTCAACAGAACTAGCTACATCCAACAGTTTCACCGTACTTCCAGTTCAACAGACCTAGCTACATCCAACAGTTTCACCGTGCTTCCAGTTCAACAGAACCAGCTACATCCAACAGTTTCACCGTACTTCCAGTTCAACAGAACTAGCTACATCCAACAGTTTCACCATACTTCCAGTTCAACAGACCTAGCTACATCCAACAGTTTCACCGTACTTCCAGTTCAACAGACCTAGCTACATCCAACAGTTTCACCGTACTTCCAGTTCAACAGAACTAGCTACATCCAACAGTTTCACCATACTTCCAGTTCAACAGACCCAGCTACATCCAACAGTTTCACCATACTTCCAGTTCAACAGACCTAGCTACATCCAACAGTTTCACCGTACTTCCAGTTCAACAGACCTAGCTACATCCAACAGTTTCACCGTACTTACAGTTCAACAGACCTAGCTACATCCAACAGTTTCACCGTACTTCCAGTTCAACAGACCTAGCTACATCCAACAGTTTCACCGTACTTACAGTTCAACAGAACTAGCTACATCCAACAGTTTCACCGTACTTCCAGTTCAACAGACCTAGCTACATCCAACAGTTTCACCATACTTCCAGTTCAACAGACCTAGCTACATCCAACAATTTTACCGTACTTCCAGTTCAACAGACCTAGCTACATCCAATAGTTTCACCATACTTCCAGTTCAACAGAACTAGCTACATCCAACAGTTTCACCGTACTTCCAGTTCAACAGAACTAGCTACATCCAACAGTTTCACCGTACTTCCAGTTCAACAGACCTAGCTACATCCAACAGTTTCACCGTACTTCCAGTTCAACAGACCTAGCTACATCCAACAGTTTCACCGTACTTCCAGTTCAACAGAACTAGCTACATCCAACAGTTTCACCGTACTTCCAGTTCAACAGACCTAGCTACATCCAACAGTTTCACTATACTTCCAGTTCAACAGACCTAGCTACATCCAACAGTTTCACCGTACTTCCAGTTCAACAGAACTAGCTACATCCAACAGTTTCACGGTACTTCCAGTTCAACAGACCTAGCTACATCCAACAGTTTCACCGTACTTCCAGTTCAACAGACCTAGCTACATCCAAGAGTTTCATCGTACTTCCGGTTCAACAGACCTAGCTACATCCAACAGTTTCACCATACTTCCAGTTCAACAGAACTAGCTACATCCAACAGTTTCACCATACTTCCAGTTCAACAGAACCAGCTACATCCAACAGTTTCACCGTACTTCCAGTTCAATACTTTATTGAACAATTCTAACCCTTCAGTAATCGATAATATGACAATATTTTACTGTACGATTATCACCAAACAGTAATCGTTAATATTGCAATACTTTACTAAAGAATCCTGACTCGCTTTCTAATTCTGACATCAACAGAGCATATCTGGCATGTTGATCACGTAGTACGGATGACTGTGAGCCGTGAAGATTCATTGTTAAGATAAACCCGACACTAGTACTTCTCTCACGTGAGGGATAAGATTTAATATCATAACAAGACATTTGGTCTGTACAGTATCACAGTTGTTGGATGCATGTCCAATCCGTTGATAAGTAGATAAAATATTTACATGCGAGTCTAATGTGGAATACCATGGAAATAACCCCCTCAGGAATGAATCTTCTCCGGATGAAACCCTTTTAGAATCGTGTATTTCTATTTCCTTGTTGTTGCTTAAGTGTATTTGATAAAATTTTGTTTTTTAAACAAACGCCCTTGACTTGTAAAGAAATGTAAGTTTTCTTACTGAAATAAATTTATTTTTGAAGAGGTTTTATAATACAAAGAAATAGACAAAATACTGAATTATGTGAACTTAAAGTGTCAGTAGAACAATTATGAATTTTACTGGGACAGAAAGGGTTCATATGTTTATGTTTCTGTGATATATACGTATGGAAATGTTACTGGGACTGAAAGGGTTCGTGTGTTTCTATGATATACACGTATGAAAATGTTTGTGGGATATAAATGGTTCGTGTTTCTATGATATACAGATATTGAACTGCTACTTCTATGACATATGTTTTAGACTGAACGTATCCTAGTTATCAGCGTCTATGACTGTATGCCCGATGATTCGTGGTTTGCAGCTCACTATTTAAAAATCTAATATTTAGTCAGACAAGAGCAGTCTGTGAGCTGAAGTTGGAACAGGTGGCGTTCGCTATTTCTTTCTCTCCTAATCAAAATTAGGAATAGTTGTGTGTAGAGGGCAGCTCGGCACAAAGATTTTGAAACAAATAACGTATGTTGTAGAATTATAAGAAATAGTTTATTTATTTATTCGCTATAAGCTGGACCATTATAAAAAGTGTTTAAGAATTATTTTCAGCTATTTTAATCTGTATATTAATCCACTGGTCTCGTGCTTCACTATGCGTTAGAGTTTCTAGGGGTCTTGTTCTGTTACCACATTTACAAACGCGTTACGCACTATAGGATAGTCGGTGAGTTATAAGAGTGACGCTCAAACCCCTACTATTCTATTTTATAATAGTAGCTCAGAACATGGCGGTAGGTAAGTTGATCCGTTATCTTCCCTCTAATATATCATTTGAAAATTAGACGCGATTAACGCATATAGGCCTCGGGTAGTTTTGTGCGGAAACAATAAACACAAAAAACTCCACATTTAGTAACCTCCTTGTGGCAGTGATCCACGTTTAGTAACCTCCCCTTGTGGTAGTGATCCACGTTTAGTAACCTCCCCTTGTGGTAGTGATCCACGTTCAGTAACCTCCCCTTGTGGTAGTGATCCACGTTTAGTAACCTCCCCTTGTGGTGGTGATCCATGTTTAGTACCCCCCTTGTGGTAGTGATCCACGTTTAGTAACCTCCCATTGTGATAGTGATCCACGTTTAGTAACCCCCTTGTGGTAGTGATCCACGTTTAGTAACCTCCCATTGTGGTAGTGATCCACGTTTAGTAACCTCCCCTTGTAGTAGTGATCCACGTTTAGTAACCCCCTTATGGTAGTGATCCACGTTTAGTAACCTCCCCTTGTGGCGATGATCCACGTTTAGTAACCTCCCCTTGTGGTGGTGATCCATGTTTAGTACCTCCCTTGTGGTGGTGATCCACGTTTAGTAACCTCCCATTGTGATAGTGATCCACGTTTAGTAGCCTCCCCTTGTGGCGGTGATCTACGTTTAGTACCCTCCTTGTGGTAGTGATCCACGTTTAGTAACCTCCCCTTGTGGCGGTGATCCACGTTTAGTAACCTCCCCTTGTGGTAGTGATACACGTTTAGCAACCTCCCCTTGTGGTAGTGATACACGTTTCGTAACCTCCCCTTGTGGTAGTGATACACGTTTAGCAAGCTCCCCTTGTGGTAGTGATCCACGTTTAGTAATCTCCCCTTGTGGTAGTGATCCACGTTTAGTAATCTCCCCTTGTGGTAGTGATCCACGTTTAGTAACCTCCCCCTGTGGTAGTAATCCACGTTTAGTAATCTCCCCTTGTGGTAGTGATCCACGTTTAGTAACCTCCCCTTGTGGTAGTGATCCACGTTTAGTAACCTCCCCTTGTGGTAGTGATCCACGTTTAGTAATCTCCCCTTGTGGTAGTGATCATTCCAAGATAATTATCTTAAAACAAACTTGTTACAAAACATTAAATAATAATTCCAGTAAGGCGAGAAAAAATGTTTGGACTTAGTTTCTAAAACCAAATTGTGGAACTAAAACCTCGAGATAAAGAGGAAAAAAAAACAACCCTAATCGCTACATATACGTGAATCTTCAGTGACAAGTTTCTCGCAATTCAGTGTGACGCTTTAAGCTCAAAATTACAGTGTGTAACGTTTTACTGAAAGTACGTGAGTGAAAACTTACGTTATTACAGGAGTAATAATTCGACGAATTTTAAAAAGCTGACTTAAATGTTGTAGACAAATAAAACCAAACTTTTACTTTCGTGTTTTATTTTAATATTTTGTTTGATGCAGAAAATGAACAACCGGTTAATATTTAACGAAGAAAGGTTTTAATTTTCTAAACATCAGCTACAAACGTCTCAAGTTGTTAATGAGCCGAGTGTGTTTTTTAAGTTATAACAACATACGACTCTGAACATGTTAATAACTTTAACTATGTCTTGTTTATTAAAACCATTTAACGGAGTGATTTCTTTGCTTATATTTGAATGTTAACTTTGTATGCTTTGGTAACTAAATCTTTCGACTTCGAGGTTTCTGCTCACACAGCTACCAAACACTGTATTCTTTGAGTGAATCTGTCACTTGAAGCTAGGAATGTACTTTGTGAGGCTGTCTCACCCCTGACCTCGAGATCGTACGATTATCACTAAATTTCTCTGGTGATGTAAGTATTTCACATACCAGCAACTACATCACGGGACAGAAATAAAGGGTTAACCGTTTAATAAACACCTGGAAGAGAAGCTGTTTAAAAATTAAAACAACACGGTTTCGTAGAAACCGTGGTACAATATTGAAATGCGTGTAACAGAAAAGTGCGGAAAATTTTACTTTGTTAACATCCGTCATTAAATGTTTAAAAACAGTCACGGGTATACGAATTAAAGATAACTTACTGCTAACCTGCCGACCTTATAAGAGGATCGAATACAGATCTATCAAGAGCGAATTTTCTGGAGCAGTACACAAAGCAGGTTCTTATGTAAATACAATACTTACTATCTGTTGTCTTTCTATGTCCACGTAACTACTTCGCAGGGTTTGGATGGATCTTGAGAGATAAAAACGTAACCTCCGTCCACTTTAGGTCGCGACCCAGCATGGCAAGGTGTTAGGACACTCGATTCGTACTCTGAGGGTTACGGGTTCGAATCCCCGTCACACCAAACAAACTCGCCTTTTCAGCCGTGGGCCCGTTATAATGTTACAGTCAATCACACTATTCATTGGTAAAAGAGTATCCCAAGAGTTGGCGGCGGGTGGTGATAACTAGCTTTCTTCCTTCTAGTCTTACACTGCTAAATTAGGAATGACTAGTCATGCGCGAAATTTAAAAACAACAACAAAATGTATTCATTTCCTCCACCTTATTGTAGTGTTTCTGATTGTTGCTGTAAAACACAAAATTACACAATGGGCTATCTGTACTCTGCCCACACGGGTATCGAAACTAGCCTCCAAGTCTTATCATTATTATTGAAGTTTCTCGAGGCTTATGGTGTTTGCTGTTGGAATTTTACCTAAGGTTTAACTTTATATATCACTTCCCGTTTCTTGCACCACGTGTTTTGTTAACCGGCAGTACTCGCAGTTGCGTAGTGTGAAGACACACCTCGCAGTGTATTTAACACAGTATTTTCTTTGTACTACACTTAAACATTCTTGTATTCTAATTGTACAACCAATACTCTATCTGTTTATTGTACGATTAAGATATTAACTTGTTTTATCTATTTATCATATTGTACCTTCATGAACATTGATATTTGTTTTTATTCACTGTTAATGTTCGGTCACTTGACTCCACGCCTAAACAGTAACACGTATGTAGCAATGTAACTCAAACGTTGCGTTCCTCTGAAGTTATACTGTTTAGAGTTCTTCTGGAAGAATTGTGGAAAGCTCTGATCGGAAGTTAATATTAATGGAATGTTTGTGGAAAGCTCTGATCGGAAGTTAATATTAATGGAAGGTTTGTGGAAAGCTCTAATCGGAAGTTAATATTAATGGAAGGTTTGTGGAAAGCTCTGATCGGAAGTTAATATTAACGGAAGGTTTATGGAAAGCTCTAATCGGAAGTTCATATTAATGGAAGGTTTGTGGAAAGCTCTAATCGAAAGTTAATATTAATGGAAGGTTTGTGGAAAGCTCTGATCGGAAGTTAATATTAACTCTGCTTAGATTTCATTTACTCCTTCGTATAGAGCATGGTTGTCTGTCTGTCTGGTATGACAAGTCGTTGAGAGGTGTTGATTAAACCAACGTCCAAAGAAATCAGGCCAAACTCCGCTGCTCCTTCCGAAAGATCAAACCGAAACGAACAAGTGATAACGGATGATATCTATTTCAATTTCACTGCCTTAACGGCCAAAAAAAAAAAAAAAATGTGGGGGTAAACCGAGCGAGAAGGTCACCACCAAAATATGAGAAACTGACAACAAACGAAAGTAACGACAGACATAGAAAATGTACCTTTACATCAGACGAACGGCTTAGTGCGTGCTGAGACTCAATACACTTGAAAGGGCGACCCATACCCAGCTTATAGCATCATGTCTTAAATTCGTCATTGTTACACTGGTGAAAAAAAGAAAAAAACACTTTAAATTATATAACACGAGACACCACCCTGTAAGGATCTAGGTCTGTTATAAAAAAATGAGAAGGGTCTATCACAGAACGGCTGGTATGGATATTAACCAGAAGATGACCTATGAAGGTCGAAACGTTGTTCTCTCCTTATTAATACCCATATCAGCCGTTCTGAGATACATTTTTATTTCAAGTGAGTTTTTCGTCACCAATAAGAAGGGCTCTCACCGATATTCCCATACGTTTCCACCAATTGTACCGGAGTTTTGTTATATTCGCCTTTTTTACTCCAGTTTTATAATAACAATACATTATCATAAATTATGATAATGTGATATAATATTTTTAAAATATTAGAAAGCTTTTAACACGTGTAATAATAAAATAGGTCTGTGCAATGATTACAAATATAACAGACCGAATGAATATTAGGCCTACATGTGTAATAATTTTTACAATGACGATCTATTTGAATATCTGACTGTAAAAATAGAAGATACTTCGTGCTCGGCCACGAAAGTGTAATATTGTGATATATATAAAAGTTACGCAAGCACGTGTTTGTATTGTATTTCATGTTATTATATGGCTCTATGATATAAAAGTGTGGCTGGACCTGTACTGTAATCTTGTGCTCCTATGGGTCTAAAGACGAAGATTGTATTTTTTGACACTTAGTATTTAGTACAGAATTTAGGTACTAGTGCTGGCACTCTGTTAAAGCAAAAAAATCTCGAAATGAATACGAGATTAGTTCAGTTATTTAATCTTGGTTCGAGCCCCAACAGCAGACCTGACGAGGTCCGGTAATGTTTCAAAGGCCTCGTCGGCACTGGATGTGGCAGATATAATGTGATTTTCATATTGTTACATGTTCTTCATGTTACTAACTTATCATAGATGGATTTATTGTGACGGAATCAGTGGCTTTGCCGATAGAACACTATAACTCGGGTTTCGATACTCGTGATGGGTAGAGCACAGACGACCTGTTGTGCTTAAGTATAAACAATCAATTACTTCAGGCAGTGGCCCTGCATGGCCAAGCGTGTTAAGGCGTTCGACTCCTCATCCGAGGGTTGCAGGTTCGAATCCCTGTCACACCAAACACGCTTGCCCTTTCAGCCGTGGGGGCGTTATAATGTTCGGTCAATCCCACTATTCGTTGGTAAAAGAGTAGTCCAAGAATTGGCTGTGGGTGGTAGTGATGACTAGCTGCTTTCCCTCTAGTCTTACACTGCTGAATTAGGGACGGCTAGCGCAGATGGTTCTCGTGTAGCTTTGCGCGAAATTCAAAACCAAAGCGGAGTTAGGTCCTTTGATGGACCTGGGAGGGTCAGGTACTACCTTGACCTCTTCCTGATAAATCTTTGAGAAATTCCATAGGTTACAGACCACTCTGAAAAGACTATTAAATATATTGTATATAACAAAAAAGGTAGTTTTAAAAATACTGTACAACCTGCCCAATGAAAAACCAGAAACTTAGTAGTGACAAAGAGCTTCTCTATTAGTCAAAACTATGGACACTTTAGCCAATGACGATTCAGAGAAACAAGCGCATGACTAGTAGTAACATAAAGAAAACTTTCTTGACCGCAATGGGTCAAATGGAGGAGCGGAACTGTCTTGGAATCTAGTACAAAAACCTCATCAATACACGAGTTGCTGGCACCCTTGCACTGTTGATGCTACGCCCCTATTTCTCTGACCCCTCCCACAACACTTTTATATCACTCGTCAAGATTATTTGTGCTCTGTATGTATGCGAGGTCAACATTACAGCGTATCAAACCCCCTCACACACACACGCATAATGCTAACCAACTCAAGGTTCAGTTTACCAAATTAGACCCATTAACTCGGCCATAAGTGTGAATGTTTATAACGCGAAAAAAAAAAAGGTTTTAATACTCGCAGTGACAACAGCACAAATATCTCGTTGTGCTTAAATAACTAACAAACCTTAAACAAGAACGACTGCTTTATACTAAGACTATCAAACGACTTGTTATCTTACTATTCGGCAAATTACAAGACATTGTCAACAACCATCAGAAGCTGTGGGACAGCCGATTTGTACTTGATATCCTTCTATTTCATTTCTCTGATTAAATATCAAATTACCCTAAAAAAAAACAACGCAATGAATATACGGAACTGACACAACGTAAATATCGGTTACCTACCTGTTTCACCTGAAGAAGACACAAAAATGTCAGTCCTCTCTTTGTAACTAGGGTCTTTCTCATATCATTTATTTAGAAATGTTAAACCTTTTCTCTACCCTAACTGGCTCTAGGACTAACATGATTTAACACGAACTTATCTTGCTTTCATTGTTTAGAAATATCCTTCATCTCAAGGTGCCCCGCGAGTACAGCAGTAAGTCTCCAATTCGATTCCACTCGGTAGGCTCAGCAGACAGTCCGATCTGGTTTTGATATAAGAAAAACACGCACCCTTCACCTTAAAATTTAAAAAAAAAACCAAAAAAACTTGAACGTTACACACAGAGCAGAGAGTTTGTAGTGTCTTGGGAACAAAATATAAAAGTTCACAATTCTGAAAATATTTTAAAAGACACATGTATAAAGTTCGGAAAAACTGGGTTTTTTTTAAGCGAAAAGGTACACAATGTTGTGTCAACCAAGTGTTTCGAACCCCGATTTTTAAACGTTATAAGCTTTCCATTGACAATCGCGTGTTAATTTTAAGTATTGTAACAAAGTTTTAATATTACTTTTAGTTATTATCGAGATAGAAAGAAATAGAATGTTTTTATGAGACACAATACTAAACGATAAAACTTGAGAAACCTTGAAAACCGATAGAAGTACAGTTACAACGACATTCAGCAACGTTCGTGATGATTTAATAAAAAACATAGTTGGTGAGAAACAGAAAATATTCTTTGAGATACTTTATACACAAGACAGAAATTTAATAAAAAAAAAACTCACTTCATTATGCAGAGCGTAAACGCTTTCGCTTGAACTTGTAAGTTGTCAGTAATGAGTCGCGTACTTTTTCAGATTTTTTTAATTTTTCAAATAAATAAATCCATTTAATTTATTGAAATTACTCTGTTGTTCAGATGGCGCTGTATTCAAACCATTAAATAATAACGAAACGTTTAGATATTTGGTTTTCGTGGCTAATAGAGAGGAAGTTAGTCTTAAGTGTGAAATACGCGAGGCTTAGTACAGAATGTATTTTTACGACGGAATTTATTTTTGTTTATACGTTAAAAGATTTATACGTTTTCCATTTATTTAATTATTCAGCCGTACTAAGAAACGTTCTAAAAATATACAAACTGTTGAAAAATTGAAACACATGAATATTTATACAGTAGAAAGACAAGTACAGATATGGGTAGACATTTGTGATAATTTACATTTATGTACCATTACGTAAATCGTTAAGGGTTTTGACAAAATCTTACATCGTGAGAGAAGAAAAAAATGAAATAAATGAACACAATTATGTCTGTTCTAGAGACCAACTTCTTTCTATGTTAATCACTAAGCGCGAGCAAGCAGAGCAGCTTTCCGAGTATAGTACTATATAAATCACTCATACCTCGGGCACTGTCATCTCATATCCGGAATATGATGAAGCAAGGCAACAAGATGGAGTCGTTTTGAAGGTCACACTCCCGTTCCATGCATGTCTTGTTAAAAAAAAGAACAGCATACACAAGGTCAGCTCTGATTTAAATTACAGCGGTCTATTATTCTTAACAAAACTTTAAAAGTGAGGATACTAGTTATTTCATATCATAAAGTGAATCGTTCTGACAGGTGGCAGTTCAGATGAAGTAAACAGCAAAAAATAAATAAAAGTAATATACAACTTTACCCCCAGTAATTAACTTAAATAATGTTAGCTTTAAGTTATTATTTTAATAATTATTCATAGTTCTATGACCATTCACGCATGTAATTAACATAACCTACGTTTACGCCGTTAAAACGTTTTAAAAGGTGTCGTCGAAAATTGAGTGCTCGTTGGAAAACACGCGTATCAAAATTTAAAAAAAAATATATATAAATAAACAGCTGTTTGTTTCCTGTCGTTGCTTTTAAAAGTTCAAAACTTTAATAAAGTATTCGAGGCTAAATAAATACGTTTCTTAACCCTAGTTTCCAATTCTTATTGTCCGTATAATCAATCTGTTCTTTTCAGTATTTCGGCACTTTGAGCCATTCAGAGTCTGATGGATTGATGGATTTGAAAACGATGTTAGTGATCTTATACAGGGTTAAAGGTCACTTACTTACTGGGAACAGCATCACGCCATACTCAAGATGCAAAGTACAGGCCATGTTGTTGACAATACAGATAATGCTGAGAACTACATCATACCACATTTAATATAGAGAATACTGAGAGATAAGTCATATGACGTTTAATATACAGAGCACTGGGGCTACATCATACCACATTTAATATAGAGAATACTGAGAGATAAGTCATATGACGTTTAATATACAGAGCACTGGGGCTACATCATACCACATTTAATATAGAGAATACTGAAAGATAAGTCATATGACGTTTAATATACAGAGCACTGGGGCTACATCATACATTTAATATAGAGAATACTGAGAGATAAGTCATTTGACGTTTAATATACAGAGCACTGGGGCTACATCATACCACATTTAATATAGAGAATACACAGAAAAAAAATCATATGACGTTTAATATACAGAGCACTGGGGTTACATCATACCACATTTAATATAGAGAATACTGAGAGATAAGTCATTTAACGTTTAATATACAGAGCACTGGGGCTACATCATACCACATTTAATATAGAGAATACTGAGAGATAAGTCATATGACGTTTAATATACAGAGCACTAAGGCTACATCATACCACATTTAATATAGAGAATACTGAGAGATAAGTCATATGACGTTTAATATACAGAGCACTAAGGCTACATCATACCACATTTAATATAGAGAATGCTGAGAGATAAGTCATATGACGTTTAATATACAGAGCACTAAGGCTACATCATACCACATTTAATATACAGAATACTGAGAGATAAGTCATTTGACGTTTAATATACAGAGCACTGGGGCTACATCATACCACATTTAATATAGAGAATACTGAGAGATAAGTCATATGACGTTTAATATACAGAGCACTGGGGCTACATCATACCACATTTAATATAGAGAATACTGAGAGATAAGTCATATGACGTTTAATATACAGAGCACTAAGGCTACATCATACCACATTTAATATAGAGAATACTGAGAGATAAGTCATATGACGTTTAATATACAGAGCACTAAGGCTACATCATACCACATTTAATATAGAGAATACTGAGAAATAAGTCATATGACGTTTAATATACAGAGCACTAAGGCTACATCATACCACATTTAATATAGAGAATACTGAGAAATAAGTCATATGACGTTTAATATACAGAGCACTAAGGCTACATCATACCACATTTAATATACAGAATACTGAGAGATAAGTCATTTGACGTTTAATATACAGAGCACTGGGGCTACATCATACCACATTTAATATAGAGAATACTGAGAGATAAGTCATATGACGTTTAATATACAGAGCACTGGGGCTACATCATACCACATTTAATATAGAGAATACTGAGAGATAAGTCATTTAACGTTTAATATACAGAGCACTGGGGCTACATCATACCACATTTAATATAGAAAATACTGAGAGATAAGTCATTTGACGTTTAATATACAGAGCACTGGGGCTACATCATACCACATTTAATATAGAGAATACTGAGAGATAAGTCATATGACGATTAATATACAGAGCACTGAAGCTACATCATACCACATTTAATATAGAGAATACTGAGAGATAAGTCATTTGACGTTTAATATACAGAGCACTGGGGCTACATCATACCACATTTAATATAGAGAATACTGAGAGATAAGTCATATGACGTTAAATATACAGAGCACTGGGGCTACATCATACCACATTTAATATAGAGAATACTGAGAGATAAGTCATATGACGTTTAATATACAGAGCACTGAGGCTACATCATACATTTAATATAGAGAATACTGAGAGATAAGTCATTTGACGTTTAATATACAGAGCACTGGGGCTACATCATACCACATTTAATATCGAAAATATTGAGAGATAAGTCATATGACGTAAAATATACAGAGCACTGGGCCTTCATCATACATTTAATACAAAGAATACTGAGAGATAAGTCATACGACATTTAATATACAGAGCACTGGGGCTACATCATACCACATTTAATACAAAGAATACTGAGAGATAAGTCATACGACATTTAATATACAGAGCACTGGGGCTACATCATACCACATTTAATATAGAGAATACTGAGAGATAAGTCATATGACGTTAAATATACAGAGCACTGGGGCTACATCATACCACATTTAATATAGAGAATATTGAGAGATAAGTCATATGACGTAAAATATACAGAGCACTGGGCCTACATCATACATTTAATACAAAGAATACTGAGAGATAAGTCATACGACATTTAATATATAGAGCACTGGGCCCACATCATACCACATTCAATATAGAGAATATTGAGAGATAAGTCCTACGACGTTTAATATAGAGAGCACTGGGGCTACATCATACATTTAATATAGAGAATACTGAGAGATAAGTCATACGACGTTTAATATACAGAGCACTGGGCCTACATCATACCACATTTAATATAGAGAATATTGAAAGATAAGTCATATGACGTTTAATATACAGAGCACTGGACCTACATCATACCACATTTAATATAGATACTATTGAGAGATAAGTCATATCACGTTAAAGACTGAAGATACTGGGCCTACATCATACCACATTTAATATAGAGAATACTGAGAGATAAGTCATTTGACGTTTAATATACAGAGCACTGGGGCTACATCATACCACATTTAATATAGAGAATACTGAGAGATAAGTCATTTGACGTTTAATATACAGAGCACTGGGGCTACATCATACCACATTTAATATAGAGAATACTGAGAGATAAGTCATTTGACGTTTAATATACAGAGCACTGGGGCTACATCATACCACATTTAATATAGAGAATACTGAGAGATAAGTCATATGACGTTTAATATACAGAGCACTGGGGCTACATCATACCACATTTAATATAGAGAATACTGAGAGATAAGTCATTTAACGTTTAATATACAGAGCACTGGGGCTACATCATACCACATTTAATATAGAGAATACTGAGAGATAAGTCATATGACGTTTAATATACAGAGCACTGGGGCTACATCATACCACATTTAATATAGAGAATACTGAGAGATAAGTCATTTGACGTTTAATAAACAGAGCACTGGGGCTACATCATACCATATTTAATATAGAGAATACTGAGAGATAAGTCATTTGACGTTTAATATACAGAGCACTGGGGCTACATCATACCACATTTAATACAGATAATACTGAGAGATAAGTCATTTGACGTTTAATATACAGAGCACTGGGGCTACATCATACCACATTTAATATAGAGAATACTGAGAGATTAGTCATATGACGTTTAATATACAGAGCACTAAGGCTACATCATACCACATTTAATATAGAGAATACTGAGAGATAAGTCATATGACGTTTAATATACAGAGCACTAAGGCTACATCATACCACATTTAATATAGAGAATACTGAGAGATAAGTCATATGACGTTTAATATACAGAGCACTAAGGCTACATCATACCACATTTAATATAGAGAATACTGAGAGATAAGTCATTTGACGTTTAATATACAGAGCACTGGGGCTACATCATACCACATTTAATATAGAGAATACTGAGAGATAAGTCATATGACGTTTAATATACAGAGCACTGGGGCTACATCATACCACATTTAATATAGAGAATACTGAGAGATAAGTCATTTAACGTTTAATATACAGAGCACTGGGGCTACATCATACCACATTTAATATAGATAATATTGAGAGATAAGTCATATCACGTTAAAGACTGAAGATACTGGGCCTACATCATACCACATTTAATATAGAGAATACTGAGAGATAAGTCATTTGACGTTTAATATACAGAGCACTGGGGCTACATCATACCACATTTAATATAGAGAATACTGAGAGATAAGTCATTTGACGTTTAATATACAGAGCACTGGGGCTACATCATACCACATTTAATATAGAGAATACTGAGAGATAAGTCATTTGACGTTTAATATACAGAGCACTGGGGCTACATCATACCACATTTAATATAGAGAATACTGAGAGATAAGTCATATGACGTTCAATATACAGAGCACTGGGGCTACATCATACCACATTTAATATAGAGAATACTGAGAGATAAGTCATTTAACGTTTAATATACAGAGCACTGGGGCTACATCATACCACATTTAATATAGAGAATACTGAGAGATAAGTCATATGACGTTAAATATACAGAGCACTGGGGCTACATCATACCACATTTAATATAGAGAATACTGAGAGATAAGTCATATGACGTTTAATATACAGAGCACTGAGGCTACATCATACATTTAATATAGAGAATACTGAGAGATAAGTCATTTGACGTTTAATATACAGAGCACTGGGGCTACATCATACCACATTTAATATAGAGAATACTGAGAGATAAGTCATATGACGTTTAATATACAGAGCACTGGGCCTACATCATACATTTAATACAAAGAATACTGAGAGATAAGTCATACGACATTTAATATACAGAGCACTGGGGCTACATCATACCACATTTAATATAGAGAATACTGAGAGATAAGTCATATGACGTTAAATATACAGAGCACTGGGGCTACATCATACCACATTTAATATAGAGAATATTGAGAGATAAGTCATATGACGTAAAATATACAGAGCACTGGGCCTACATCATACATTTAATACAAAGAATACTGAGAGATAAGTCATACGACGTTTAATATACAGAGCACTGGGCCTACATCATACCACATTTAATATAGAGAATATTGAAAGATAAGTCATATGACGTTAAATATACAGAGCACTGGACCTACATCATACCACATTTAATATAGATAATATTGAGAGATAAGTCATATCACGTTAAAGACTGAAGATACTGGGCCTACATCATACCACATTTAATATAGATAATACTGAGAGATAAGTCATATCTCGGTAAAGACTGAAGATACTGGGCCTACATCATACCACATTTAATACAGATAATACTGAGAGATAAGTCATGTCACGGTAAAGACTGAAGATACTGGGCCTACATAATACCACATTTAATACAGATAATACTGAGAGATAAGTCATATCACGGTAAAGACTGAAGATACTGGGCCTACATCATACCACATTTAATACAGATAATACTGAGAGATAAGTCATGTCACGGTAAAGACTGAAGATACTGGGCCTACATCATACCACATTTAATACAGATAATACTGAGAGATAAGTGATATCACGGTAAAAAACTGAAGATATTGGGCCTACATCATACCACATTTAATATAGATAATACTGAGAGATAAGTCATATGACGTTAAATATACAGAGCACTGGGGCTACATCATACCACATTTAATATAGAGAATATTGAGAGATATGTCATATGACGTAAAATATACAGAGCACTGGGCCTACATCATACATTTAATACAAAGAATACTGAGAGATAAGTCATACGACATTTAATATATAGAGCACTGGGCCCACATCATACCACATTCAATATAGAGAATATTGAGAGATAAGTCCTACAACGTTTAATATAGAGAGCACTGGGGCTACATCATACATTTAATATAGAGAATACTGAGAGATAAGTCATACGACGTTTAATATACAGAGCACTGGGCCTACATCATACCACATTTAATATAGAGAATATTGAAAGATAAGTCATATGACGTTTAATATACAGAGCACTGGACCTACATCATACCACATTTAATATAGATACTATTGAGAGATAAGTCATATCACGTTAAAGACTGAAGATACTGGGCCTACATCATACCACATTTAATATAGAGAATACTGAGAGATAAGTCATTTGACGTTTAATATACAGAGCACTGGGGCTACATCATACCACATTTAATATAGAGAATACTGAGAGATAAGTCATTTGACGTTTAATATACAGAGCACTGGGGCTACATCATACCACATTTAATATAGAGAATACTGAGAGATAAGTCATTTGACGTTTAATATACAGAGCACTGGGGCTACATCATACCACATTTAATATAGAGAATACTGAGAGATAAGTCATATGACGTTTAATATACAGAGCACTGGGGCTACATCATACCACATTTAATATAGAGAATACTGAGAGATAAGTCATTTAACGTTTAATATACAGAGCACTGGGGCTACATCATACCACATTTAATATAGAGAATACTGAGAGATAAGTCATATGACGTTTAATATACAGAGCACTGGGGCTACATCATACCACATTTAATATAGAGAATACTGAGAGATAAGTCATTTGACGTTTAATAAACAGAGCACTGGGGCTACATCATACCATATTTAATATAGAGAATACTGAGAGATAAGTCATTTGACGTTTAATATACAGAGCACTGGGGCTACATCATACCACATTTAATACAGATAATACTGAGAGATAAGTCATTTGACGTTTAATATACAGAGCACTGGGGCTACATCATACCACATTTAATATAGAGAATACTGAGAGATTAGTCATATGACGTTTAATATACAGAGCACTAAGGCTACATCATACCACATTTAATATAGAGAATACTGAGAGATAAGTCATATGACGTTTAATATACAGAGCACTAAGGCTACATCATACCACATTTAATATAGAGAATACTGAGAGATAAGTCATATGACGTTTAATATACAGAGCACTAAGGCTACATCATACCACATTTAATATAGAGAATACTGAGAGATAAGTCATTTGACGTTTAATATACAGAGCACTGGGGCTACATCATACCACATTTAATATAGAGAATACTGAGAGATAAGTCATATGACGTTTAATATACAGAGCACTGGGGCTACATCATACCACATTTAATATAGAGAATACTGAGAGATAAGTCATTTAACGTTTAATATACAGAGCACTGGGGCTACATCATACCACATTTAATATAGATAATATTGAGAGATAAGTCATATCACGTTAAAGACTGAAGATACTGGGCCTACATCATACCACATTTAATATAGAGAATACTGAGAGATAAGTCATTTGACGTTTAATATACAGAGCACTGAGGCTACATCATACCACATTTAATATAGAGAATACTGAGAGATAAGTCATATGACGTTTAATATACAGAGCACTAAGGCTACATCATACCACATTTAATATAGAGAATACTGAGAAATAAGTCATATGACGTTTAATATACAGAGCACTAAGGCTACATCATACCACATTTAATATAGAGAATACTGAGAAATAAGTCATATGACGTTTAATATACAGAGCACTAAGGCTACATCATACCACATTTAATATAGAGAATACTGAGAGATAAGTCATATGACGTTTAATATACAGAGCACTAAGGCTACATCATACCACATTTAATATAGAGAATACTGAGAAATAAGTCATATGACGTTTAATATACAGAGCACTAAGGCTACATCATACCACATTTAATATAGAGAATATTGAGAGATAAGTCCTACGACGTTTAATATAGAGAGCACTGGGGCTACATCATACATTTAATATAGAGAATACTGAGAGATAAGTCATACGACGTTTAATATACAGAGCACTGGGCCTACATCATACCACATTTAATATAGAGAATATTGAAAGATAAGTCATATGACGTTAAATATACAGAGCACTGGACCTACATCATACCACATTTAATATAGATAATATTGAGAGATAAGTCATATCACGTTAAAGACTGAAGATACTGGGCCTACATCATACCACATTTAATATAGATAATACTGAGAGATAAGTCATATCTCGGTAAAGACTGAAGATACTGGGCCTACATCATACCACATTTAATACAGATAATACTGAGAGATAAGTCATGTCACGGTAAAGACTGAAGATACTGGGCCTACATCATACCACATTTAATACAGATAATACTGAGAGATAAGTCATATCACGGTAAAGACTGAAGATACTGGGCCTACATCATACCACATTTAATACAGATAATACTGAGAGATAAGTCATGTCACGGTAAAGACTGAAGATACTGGGCCTACATCATACCACATTTAATACAGATAATACTGAGAGATAAGTGATATCACGGTAAAAAACTGAAGATATTGGGCCTACATCATACCACATTTAATATAGATAATACTGAGAGATAAGTCATATGACGTTAAATATACAGAGCACTGGGGCTACATCATACCACATTTAATATAGAGAATATTGAGAGATATGTCATATGACGTAAAATATACAGAGCACTGGGCCTACATCATACATTTAATACAAAGAATACTGAGAGATAAGTCATACGACATTTAATATATAGAGCACTGGGCCCACATCATACCACATTCAATATAGAGAATATTGAGAGATAAGTCCTACAACGTTTAATATAGAGAGCACTGGGGCTACATCATACATTTAATATAGAGAATACTGAGAGATAAGTCATACGACGTTTAATATACAGAGCACTGGGCCTACATCATACCACATTTAATATAGAGAATATTGAAAGATAAGTCATATGACGTTTAATATACAGAGCACTGGACCTACATCATACCACATTTAATATAGATACTATTGAGAGATAAGTCATATCACGTTAAAGACTGAAGATACTGGGCCTACATCATACCACATTTAATATAGAGAATACTGAGAGATAAGTCATTTGACGTTTAATATACAGAGCACTGGGGCTACATCATACCACATTTAATATAGAGAATACTGAGAGATAAGTCATTTGACGTTTAATATACAGAGCACTGGGGCTACATCATACCACATTTAATATAGAGAATACTGAGAGATAAGTCATTTGACGTTTAATATACAGAGCACTGGGGCTACATCATACCACATTTAATATAGAGAATACTGAGAGATAAGTCATATGACGTTTAATATACAGAGCACTGGGGCTACATCATACCACATTTAATATAGAGAATACTGAGAGATAAGTCATTTAACGTTTAATATACAGAGCACTGGGGCTACATCATACCACATTTAATATAGAGAATACTGAGAGATAAGTCATATGACGTTTAATATACAGAGCACTGGGGCTACATCATACCACATTTAATATAGAGAATACTGAGAGATAAGTCATTTGACGTTTAATAAACAGAGCACTGGGGCTACATCATACCATATTTAATATAGAGAATACTGAGAGATAAGTCATTTGACGTTTAATATACAGAGCACTGGGGCTACATCATACCACATTTAATACAGATAATACTGAGAGATAAGTCATTTGACGTTTAATATACAGAGCACTGGGGCTACATCATACCACATTTAATATAGAGAATACTGAGAGATTAGTCATATGACGTTTAATATACAGAGCACTAAGGCTACATCATACCACATTTAATATAGAGAATACTGAGAGATAAGTCATATGACGTTTAATATACAGAGCACTAAGGCTACATCATACCACATTTAATATAGAGAATACTGAGAGATAAGTCATATGACGTTTAATATACAGAGCACTAAGGCTACATCATACCACATTTAATATAGAGAATACTGAGAGATAAGTCATTTGACGTTTAATATACAGAGCACTGGGGCTACATCATACCACATTTAATATAGAGAATACTGAGAGATAAGTCATATGACGTTTAATATACAGAGCACTGGGGCTACATCATACCACATTTAATATAGAGAATACTGAGAGATAAGTCATTTAACGTTTAATATACAGAGCACTGGGGCTACATCATACCACATTTAATATAGATAATATTGAGAGATAAGTCATATCACGTTAAAGACTGAAGATACTGGGCCTACATCATACCACATTTAATATAGAGAATACTGAGAGATAAGTCATTTGACGTTTAATATACAGAGCACTAAGGCTACATCATACCACATTTAATATAGAGAATACTGAGAGATAAGTCATATGACGTTTAATATACAGAGCACTAAGGCTACATCATACCACATTTAATATAGAGAATACTGAGAAATAAGTCATATGACGTTTAATATACAGAGCACTAAGGCTACATCATACCACATTTAATATAGAGAATACTGAGAAATAAGTCATATGACGTTTAATATACAGAGCACTAAGGCTACATCATACCACATTTAATATACAGAATACTGAGAGATAAGTCATTTGACGTTTAATATACAGAGCACTGGGGCTACATCATACCACATTTAATATAGAGAATACTGAGAGATAAGTCATATGACGTTTAATATACAGAGCACTGGGGCTACATCATACCACATTTAATATAGAGAATACTGAGAGATAAGTCATTTAACGTTTAATATACAGAGCACTGGGGCTACATCATACCACATTTAATATAGAAAATACTGAGAGATAAGTCATTTGACGTTTAATATACAGAGCACTGGGGCTACATCATACCACATTTAATATAGAGAATACTGAGAGATAAGTCATATGACGATTAATATACAGAGCACTGAAGCTACATCATACCACATTTAATATAGAGAATACTGAGAGATAAGTCATTTGACGTTTAATATACAGA
The DNA here is from genome assembly GCF_004210375.1 of Tachypleus tridentatus. NCBI lineage: Eukaryota > Metazoa > Arthropoda > Merostomata > Xiphosura > Limulidae > Tachypleus > Tachypleus tridentatus. The sequence goes on from NC_134832.1 coordinate 47,115,822, forward strand.
GCACTGGGGCTACATCATACCACATTTAATATAGAGAATACTGAGAGATAAGTCATATGACGTTAAATATACAGAGCACTGGGGCTACATCATACCACATTTAATATAGAGAATACTGAGAGATAAGTCATATGACGTTTAATATACAGAGCACTGAGGCTACATCATACATTTAATATAGAGAATACTGAGAGATAAGTCATTTGACGTTTAATATACAGAGCACTGGGGCTACATCATACCACATTTAATATCGAAAATATTGAGAGATAAGTCATATGACGTAAAATATACAGAGCACTGGGCCTTCATCATACATTTAATACAAAGAATACTGAGAGATAAGTCATACGACATTTAATATACAGAGCACTGGGGCTACATCATACCACATTTAATACAAAGAATACTGAGAGATAAGTCATACGACATTTAATATACAGAGCACTGGGGCTACATCATACCACATTTAATATAGAGAATACTGAGAGATAAGTCATATGACGTTAAATATACAGAGCACTGGGGCTACATCATACCACATTTAATATAGAGAATATTGAGAGATAAGTCATATGACGTAAAATATACAGAGCACTGGGCCTACATCATACATTTAATACAAAGAATACTGAGAGATAAGTCATACGACATTTAATATATAGAGCACTGGGCCCACATCATACCACATTCAATATAGAGAATATTGAGAGATAAGTCCTACGACGTTTAATATAGAGAGCACTGGGGCTACATCATACATTTAATATAGAGAATACTGAGAGATAAGTCATACGACGTTTAATATACAGAGCACTGGGCCTACATCATACCACATTTAATATAGAGAATATTGAAAGATAAGTCATATGACGTTTAATATACAGAGCACTGGACCTACATCATACCACATTTAATATAGATACTATTGAGAGATAAGTCATATCACGTTAAAGACTGAAGATACTGGGCCTACATCATACCACATTTAATATAGAGAATACTGAGAGATAAGTCATTTGACGTTTAATATACAGAGCACTGGGGCTACATCATACCACATTTAATATAGAGAATACTGAGAGATAAGTCATTTGACGTTTAATATACAGAGCACTGGGGCTACATCATACCACATTTAATATAGAGAATACTGAGAGATAAGTCATTTGACGTTTAATATACAGAGCACTGGGGCTACATCATACCACATTTAATATAGAGAATACTGAGAGATAAGTCATATGACGTTTAATATACAGAGCACTGGGGCTACATCATACCACATTTAATATAGAGAATACTGAGAGATAAGTCATTTAACGTTTAATATACAGAGCACTGGGGCTACATCATACCACATTTAATATAGAGAATACTGAGAGATAAGTCATATGACGTTTAATATACAGAGCACTGGGGCTACATCATACCACATTTAATATAGAGAATACTGAGAGATAAGTCATTTGACGTTTAATAAACAGAGCACTGGGGCTACATCATACCATATTTAATATAGAGAATACTGAGAGATAAGTCATTTGACGTTTAATATACAGAGCACTGGGGCTACATCATACCACATTTAATACAGATAATACAGAGAGATAAGTCATTTGACGTTTAATATACAGAGCACTAGGGCTACATCATACCACATTTAATATAGAGAATACTGAGAGATAAGTCATTTGACGTTTAATATACAGAGCACTGGGGCTACATCATACCACATTTAATATAGAGAATACTGAGAGATAAGTCATTTGACGTTTAATATACAGAGCACTGGGGCTACATCATACCACATTTAATATAGAGAATACTGAGAGATAAGTCATTTGACGTTTAATATACAGAGCACTGGGGCTACATCATACCACATTTAATATAGAGAATACTGAGAGATAAGTCATTTGACGTTTAATATACAGAGCACTGGGGCTACATCATACCACATTTAATATAGAGAATACTGAGAGATAAGTCATATGACGTTTAATATACAGAGCACTGGGGCTACATCATACCACATTTAATATAGAGAATACTGAGAGATAAGTCATTTAACGTTTAATATACAGAGCACTGGGGCTACATCATACCACATTTAATATAGAGAATACTGAGAGATAAGTCATATGACGTTTAATATACAGAGCACTGGGGCTACATCATACCACATTTAATATAGAGAATACTGAGAGATAAGTCATTTGACGTTTAATAAACAGAGCACTGGGGCTACATCATACCATATTTAATATAGAGAATACTGAGAGATAAGTCATTTGACGTTTAATATACAGAGCACTGGGGCTACATCATACCACATTTAATACAGATAATACTGAGAGATAAGTCATTTGACGTTTAATATACAGAGCACTGGGGCTACATCATACCACATTTAATATAGAGAATACTGAGAGATTAGTCATATGACGTTTAATATACAGAGCACTAAGGCTACATCATACCACATTTAATATAGAGAATACTGAGAGATAAGTCATATGACGTTTAATATACAGAGCACTAAGGCTACATCATACCACATTTAATATAGAGAATACTGAGAGATAAGTCATATGACGTTTAATATACAGAGCACTAAGGCTACATCATACCACATTTAATATAGAGAATACTGAGAGATAAGTCATTTGACGTTTAATATACAGAGCACTGGGGCTACATCATACCACATTTAATATAGAGAATACTGAGAGATAAGTCATATGACGTTTAATATACAGAGCACTGGGGCTACATCATACCACATTTAATATAGAGAATACTGAGAGATAAGTCATTTAACGTTTAATATACAGAGCACTGGGGCTACATCATACCACATTTAATATAGATAATATTGAGAGATAAGTCATATCAATGTTAAAGACTGAAGATACTGGGCCTACATCATACCACATTTAATATAGAGAATACTGAGAGATAAGTCATTTGACGTTTAATATACAGAGCACTAAGGCTACATCATACCACATTTAATATAGAGAATACTGAGAGATAAGTCATATGACGTTTAATATACAGAGCACTAAGGCTACATCATACCACATTTAATATAGAGAATACTGAGAAATAAGTCATATGACGTTTAATATACAGAGCACTAAGGCTACATCATACCACATTTAATATAGAGAATACTGAGAAATAAGTCATATGACGTTTAATATACAGAGCACTAAGGCTACATCATACCACATTTAATATACAGAATACTGAGAGATAAGTCATTTGACGTTTAATATACAGAGCACTGGGGCTACATCATACCACATTTAATATAGAGAATACTGAGAGATAAGTCATATGACGTTTAATATACAGAGCACTGGGGCTACATCATACCACATTTAATATAGAGAATACTGAGAGATAAGTCATTTAACGTTTAATATACAGAGCACTGGGGCTACATCATACCACATTTAATATAGAAAATACTGAGAGATAAGTCATTTGACGTTTAATATACAGAGCACTGGGGCTACATCATACCACATTTAATATAGAGAATACTGAGAGATAAGTCATATGACGATTAATATACAGAGCACTGAAGCTACATCATACCACATTTAATATAGAGAATACTGAGAGATAAGTCATTTGACGTTTAATATACAGAGCACTGGGGCTACATCATACCACATTTAATATAGAGAATACTGAGAGATAAGTCATATGACGTTAAATATACAGAGCACTGGGGCTACATCATACCACATTTAATATAGAGAATACTGAGAGATAAGTCATATGACGTTTAATATACAGAGCACTGAGGCTACATCATACATTTAATATAGAGAATACTGAGAGATAAGTCATTTGACGTTTAATATACAGAGCACTGGGGCTACATCATACCACATTTAATATCGAAAATATTGAGAGATAAGTCATATGACGTAAAATATACAGAGCACTGGGCCTTCATCATACATTTAATACAAAGAATACTGAGAGATAAGTCATACGACATTTAATATACAGAGCACTGGGGCTACATCATACCACATTTAATACAAAGAATACTGAGAGATAAGTCATACGACATTTAATATACAGAGCACTGGGGCTACATCATACCACATTTAATATAGAGAATACTGAGAGATAAGTCATATGACGTTAAATATACAGAGCACTGGGGCTACATCATACCACATTTAATATAGAGAATATTGAGAGATAAGTCATATGACGTAAAATATACAGAGCACTGGGCCTACATCATACATTTAATACAAAGAATACTGAGAGATAAGTCATACGACATTTAATATATAGAGCACTGGGCCCACATCATACCACATTCAATATAGAGAATATTGAGAGATAAGTCCTACGACGTTTAATATAGAGAGCACTGGGGCTACATCATACATTTAATATAGAGAATACTGAGAGATAAGTCATACGACGTTTAATATACAGAGCACTGGGCCTACATCATACCACATTTAATATAGAGAATATTGAAAGATAAGTCATATGACGTTTAATATACAGAGCACTGGACCTACATCATACCACATTTAATATAGATACTATTGAGAGATAAGTCATATCACGTTAAAGACTGAAGATACTGGGCCTACATCATACCACATTTAATATAGAGAATACTGAGAGATAAGTCATTTGACGTTTAATATACAGAGCACTGGGGCTACATCATACCACATTTAATATAGAGAATACTGAGAGATAAGTCATTTGACGTTTAATATACAGAGCACTGGGGCTACATCATACCACATTTAATATAGAGAATACTGAGAGATAAGTCATTTGACGTTTAATATACAGAGCACTGGGGCTACATCATACCACATTTAATATAGAGAATACTGAGAGATAAGTCATATGACGTTTAATATACAGAGCACTGGGGCTACATCATACCACATTTAATATAGAGAATACTGAGAGATAAGTCATTTAACGTTTAATATACAGAGCACTGGGGCTACATCATACCACATTTAATATAGAGAATACTGAGAGATAAGTCATATGACGTTTAATATACAGAGCACTGGGGCTACATCATACCACATTTAATATAGAGAATACTGAGAGATAAGTCATTTGACGTTTAATAAACAGAGCACTGGGGCTACATCATACCATATTTAATATAGAGAATACTGAGAGATAAGTCATTTGACGTTTAATATACAGAGCACTGGGGCTACATCATACCACATTTAATACAGATAATACTGAGAGATAAGTCATTTGACGTTTAATATACAGAGCACTGGGGCTACATCATACCACATTTAATATAGAGAATACTGAGAGATTAGTCATATGACGTTTAATATACAGAGCACTAAGGCTACATCATACCACATTTAATATAGAGAATACTGAGAGATAAGACATATGACGTTTAATATACAGAGCACTAAGGCTACATCATACCACATTTAATATAGAGAATACTGAGAGATAAGTCATATGACGTTTAATATACAGAGCACCAAGGCTACATCATACCACATTTAATATAGAGAATACTGAGAGATAAGTCATTTGACGTTTAATATACAGAGCACTGGGGCTACATCATACCACATTTAATATACAGAATACTGAGAGATAAGTCATATGACGTTTAATATACAGAGCACTGGGGCTACATCATACCACATTTAATATAGAGAATACTGAGAGATAAGTCATTTAACGTTTAATATACAGAGCACTGGGGCTACATCATACCACATTTAATATAGATAATATTGAGAGATAAGTCATATCACGTTAAAGACTGAAGATACTGGGCCTACATCATACCACATTTAATATAGAGAATACTGAGAGATAAGTCATTTGACGTTTAATATACAGAGCACTGGGGCTACATCATACCACATTTAATATAGAGAATACTGAGAGATAAGTCATTTGACGTTTAATATACAGAGCACTGGGGCTACATCATACCACATTTAATATAGAGAATACTGAGAGATAAGTCATTTGACGTTTAATATACAGAGCACTGGGGCTACATCATACCACATTTAATATAGAGAATACTGAGAGATAAGTCATATGACGTTCAATATACAGAGCACTGGGGCTACATCATACCACATTTAATATAGAGAATACTGAGAGATAAGTCATTTAACGTTTAATATACAGAGCACTGGGGCTACATCATACCACATTTAATATAGAGAATACTGAGAGATAAGTCATATGACGTTAAATATACAGAGCACTGGGGCTACATCATACCACATTTAATATAGAGAATACTGAGAGATAAGTCATATGACGTTTAATATACAGAGCACTGAGGCTACATCATACATTTAATATAGAGAATACTGAGAGATAAGTCATTTGACGTTTAATATACAGAGCACTGGGGCTACATCATACCACATTTAATATAGAGAATACTGAGAGATAAGTCATATGACGTTTAATATACAGAGCACTGGGGCTACATCATACCACATTTAATATAGAAAATATTGAGAGATAAGTCATATGACGTAAAATATACAGAGCACTGGGCCTACATCATACATTTAATACAAAGAATACTGAGAGATAAGTCATACGACATTTAATATACAGAGCACTGGGGCTACATCATACCACATTTAATATAGAGAATACTGAGAGATAAGTCATATGACGTTAAATATACAGAGCACTGGGGCTACATCATACCACATTTAATATAGAGAATATTGAGAGATAAGTCATATGACGTAAAATATACAGAGCACTGGGCCTACATCATACATTTAATACAAAGAATACTGAGAGATAAGTCATACGACATTTAATATATAGAGCACTGGGCCCACATCATACCACATTCAATATAGAGAATATTGAGAGATAAGTCCTACGACGTTTAATATAGAGAGCACTGGGGCTACATCATACATTTAATATAGAGAATACTGAGAGATAAGTCATACGACGTTTAATATACAGAGCACTGGGCCTACATCATACCACATTTAATATAGAGAATATTGAAAGATAAGTCATATGACGTTAAATATACAGAGCACTGGACCTACATCATACCACATTTAATATAGATAATATTGAGAGATAAGTCATATCACGTTAAAGACTGAAGATACTGGGCCTACATCATACCACATTTAATATAGATAATACTGAGAGATAAGTCATATCTCGGTAAAGACTGAAGATACTGGGCCTACATCATACCACATTTAATACAGATAATACTGAGAGATAAGTCATGTCACGGTAAAGACTGAAGATACTGGGCCTACATCATACCACATTTAATACAGATAATACTGAGAGATAAGTCATATCACGGTAAAGACTGAAGATACTGGGCCTACATCATACCACATTTAATACAGATAATACTGAGAGATAAGTCATGTCACGGTAAAGACTGAAGATACTGGGCCTACATCATACCACATTTAATACAGATAATACTGAGAGATAAGTGATATCACGGTAAAAACTGAAGATATTGGGCCTACATCATACCACATTTAATATAGATAATACTGAGAGATAAGTCATATGACGTTAAATATACAGAGCACTGGGGCTACATCATACCACATTTAATATAGAGAATATTGAGAGATAAGTCATATGACGTAAAAATATACAGAGCACTGGGCCTACATCATACATTTAATACAAAGAATACTGAGAGATAAGTCATACGACATTTAATATATAGAGCACTGGGCCCACATCATACCACATTCAATATAGAGAATATTGAGAGATAAGTCCTACAACGTTTAATATAGAGAGCACTGGGGCTACATCATACATTTAATATAGAGAATACTGAGAGATAAGTCATACGACGTTTAATATACAGAGCACTGGGCCTACATCATACCACATTTAATATAGAGAATATTGAAAGATAAGTCATATGACGTTTAATATACAGAGCACTGGACCTACATCATACCACATTTAATATAGATACTATTGAGAGATAAGTCATATCACGTTAAAGACTGAAGATACTGGGCCTACATCATACCACATTTAATATAGAGAATACTGAGAGATAAGTCATTTGACGTTTAATATACAGAGCACTGGGGCTACATCATACCACATTTAATATAGAGAATACTGAGAGATAAGTCATTTGACGTTTAATATACAGAGCACTGGGGCTACATCATACCACATTTAATATAGAGAATACTGAGAGATAAGTCATTTGACGTTTAATATACAGAGCACTGGGGCTACATCATACCACATTTAATATAGAGAATACTGAGAGATAAGTCATATGACGTTTAATATACAGAGCACTGGGGCTACATCATACCACATTTAATATAGAGAATACTGAGAGATAAGTCATTTAACGTTTAATATACAGAGCACTGGGGCTACATCATACCACATTTAATATAGAGAATACTGAGAGATAAGTCATATGACGTTTAATATACAGAGCACTGGGGCTACATCATACCACATTTAATATAGAGAATACTGAGAGATAAGTCATTTGACGTTTAATAAACAGAGCACTGGGGCTACATCATACCATATTTAATATAGAGAATACTGAGAGATAAGTCATTTGACGTTTAATATACAGAGCACTGGGGCTACATCATACCACATTTAATACAGATAATACTGAGAGATAAGTCATTTGACGTTTAATATACAGAGCACTGGGGCTACATCATACCACATTTAATATAGAGAATACTGAGAGATTAGTCATATGACGTTTAATATACAGAGCACTAAGGCTACATCATACCACATTTAATATAGAGAATACTGAGAGATAAGTCATATGACGTTTAATATACAGAGCACTAAGGCTACATCATACCACATTTAATATAGAGAATACTGAGAGATAAGTCATATGACGTTTAATATACAGAGCACTAAGGCTACATCATACCACATTTAATATAGAGAATACTGAGAGATAAGTCATTTGACGTTTAATATACAGAGCACTGGGGCTACATCATACCACATTTAATATAGAGAATACTGAGAGATAAGTCATATGACGTTTAATATACAGAGCACTGGGGCTACATCATACCACATTTAATATAGAGAATACTGAGAGATAAGTCATTTAACGTTTAATATACAGAGCACTGGGGCTACATCATACCACATTTAATATAGATAATATTGAGAGATAAGTCATATCACGTTAAAGACTGAAGATACTGGGCCTACATCATACCACATTTAATATAGAGAATACTGAGAGATAAGTCATTTGACGTTTAATATACAGAGCACTGGGGCTACATCATACCACATTTAATATAGAGAATACTGAGAGATAAGTCATTTGACGTTTAATATACAGAGCACTGGGGCTACATCATACCACATTTAATATAGAGAATACTGAGAGATAAGTCATTTGACGTTTAATATACAGAGCACTGGGGCTACATCATACCACATTTAATATAGAGAATACTGAGAGATAAGTCATATGACGTTTAATATACAGAGCACTGGGGCTACATCATACCACATTTAATATAGAGAATACTGAGAGATAAGTCATTTAACGTTTAATATACAGAGCACTGGGGCTACATCATACCACATTTAATATAGAGAATACTGAGAGATAAGTCATATGACGTTAAATATACAGAGCACTGGGGCTACATCATACCACATTTAATATAGAGAATACTGAGAGATAAGTCATATGACGTTTAATATACAGAGCACTGAGGCTACATCATACATTTAATATAGAGAATACTGAGAGATAAGTCATTTGACGTTTAATATACAGAGCACTGGGGCTACATCATACCACATTTAATATAGAGAATACTGAGAGATAAGTCATATGACGTTTAATATACAGAGCACTGGGGCTACATCATACCACATTTAATATAGAAAATATTGAGAGATAAGTCATATGACGTAAAATATACAGAGCACTGGGCCTACATCATACATTTAATACAAAGAATACTGAGAGATAAGTCATACGACATTTAATATACAGAGCACTGGGGCTACATCATACCACATTTAATATAGAGAATACTGAGAGATAAGTCATATGACGTTAAATATACAGAGCACTGGGGCTACATCATACCACATTTAATATAGAGAATATTGAGAGATAAGTCATATGACGTAAAATATACAGAGCACTGGGCCTACATCATACATTTAATACAAAGAATACTGAGAGATAAGTCATACGACATTTAATATATAGAGCACTGGGCCCACATCATACCACATTCAATATAGAGAATATTGAGAGATAAGTCCTACGACGTTTAATATAGAGAGCACTGGGGCTACATCATACATTTAATATAGAGAATACTGAGAGATAAGTCATACGACGTTTAATATACAGAGCACTGGGCCTACATCATACCACATTTAATATAGAGAATATTGAAAGATAAGTCATATGACGTTAAATATACAGAGCACTGGACCTACATCATACCACATTTAATATAGATAATATTGAGAGATAAGTCATATCACGTTAAAGACTGAAGATACTGGGCCTACATCATACCACATTTAATATAGATAATACTGAGAGATAAGTCATATCTCGGTAAAGACTGAAGATACTGGGCCTACATCATACCACATTTAATACAGATAATACTGAGAGATAAGTCATGTCACGGTAAAGACTGAAGATACTGGGCCTACATCATACCACATTTAATACAGATAATACTGAGAGATAAGTCATATCACGGTAAAGACTGAAGATACTGGGCCTACATCATACCACATTTAATACAGATAATACTGAGAGATAAGTCATGTCACGGTAAAGACTGAAGATACTGGGCCTACATCATACCACATTTAATACAGATAATACTGAGAGATAAGTGATATCACGGTAAAAACTGAAGATATTGGGCCTACATCATACCACATTTAATATAGATAATACTGAGAGATAAGTCATATCTCGGTAAAGACTGAAGATACTGGGCCTACATCATACCACATTTAATGCAGATAATACTGAGAGATAAGTCATATCACGGTAAAGACTGAAGATACTGGGCCTACATCATACCACATTTAATACAGATAATACTGAGAGATAAGTCATATCACGGTAAAGACTGAAGATACTGGGCCTACATCATACCACATTTAAACAACTGAGTGCTGGACGGGGGTAACAAAACATAAGGTGTAGCTCCTATTTATCGTAGTGCTGTCTGTAAATATACTGTCTACCTCTCACCAAGTTTCATACAATCGAACGAAACGGTAACGAGACGTTGTATCATTCTTCTCTTAACCCTAGCCCTACCGACCGACAGTGGGTTACTGTATACCTCCTTCCACCCCAGGGAGCAACATGCTTTACTTCTATAACGCAGTGAGCTTCCCACTATGTAAACTAGACAAGAATACATTTGGAGTGATTTGAAAGCCATCTCCCATCGGGCTGCTGGAACTGTACCTCCCATACAAGTACTTGTTAAAATAATTAGAACTAAACCACAGAGGTTATAACGGTCTGCGGAACGTTCTATGACGTCACCATAAACTGCAAAAAAAAACTAAACAAAAAAGAGTTATAGAAACATAAAAGTTAAAATGTCTCAAGAAAAACGTCAAGGGTAAAATTACGATTTCAAATTGTTACTGGTTACAGTTTTAGTATAGTCTCTTTGTTTTCATATATTTCTTCAGATTATTTTCTATAAACCACAGAAACAAGAGTTAGCTAATTTTGACCTTTTTGAACTCGACAGGAAATAATTCTACATCTTTCTTTATTAAGCACAAAATTTGCTTTTTTATGTTCACAAGCAAAAGTTAAAAACAAAAACTGTTCTAATTTGTGGAAAACGTGGCCACTGCTTCTGTGTCCACACTGATCATGATATAGCTAGAAAGTTCAGTAGCATACCTTAAATGGTCAGTGTAGACACAAAAGCAGTGGCCACGTTTTCAACAAATTAAATCTGTTAGTGAGAACTTTATAACTTCGCTGAGCTACCAGAAAGTAGAAGTGATGTGGTACCACGAAGTTGTATATTAATTAATAAACGTGTTTCAAAGTAGTAGAAGTGATGTGGTACCACGAAGTTGTATATTAATTAATAAACGTGTTTCAAAGTAGTAGAAGTGATGTGGTACCACGAAGTTGTATATTAATTAATAAACGTGTTTCAAAGTAGTAGAAGTGATGTGGTACCACGAAGTTGTATATTAATTAATAAACGTGTTTCAAAGTAGTAGAAGTGATGTGGTACCACGAAGTTGTATATTAATTAATAAACGTGTTTCAAAGTAGTAGAAGTGATGTGGTACCACGAAGTTGTATATTAATTAATAAACGGGTTTCAAAGTAGTAGAAGTGATGTGGTACCACGAAGTTGTATATTAATTAATAAACGGTTTCAAAGTAGTAGAAGTGATGTGGTACCACGAAGTTGTATATTAATTAATAAACGGGTTTCACAGTAGTAGAAGTGATGTGGTACCACGAAGTTGTATATTAATTAATAAACGTGTTTCAAAGTAGTAGAAGTGATGTGGTACCACGAAGTTGTATATTAATTAATAAACGTGTTTCAAAGTAGTAGAAGTGATGTGGTACCACGAAGTTGTATATTAATTAATAAACGTGTTTCAAAGTAGTAGAAGTGATGTGGTACCACGAAGTTGTATATTAATTAATAAACGGGTTTCACAGTAGTAGAAGTGATGTGGTACCACGAAGTTGTATATTAATTAATAAACGTGTTTCAAAGTAGTAGAAGTGATGTGGTACCACGAAGTTGAATAATAAGAAACGTATTTGAAAGCACTTCAAATTATTGAAGTGTTATAGAAATGTGTGCATTGATATAGTAGCTCGGTGTTCTAAAACATACTGAACACAAAGAGTTTAAAATGTGGTCACCAACAATCATCTTAGCGCATTAGGAGCAGAACTTATAGCATAAATACTTTAGTCTCCTACAGTTGTGCCATGTGAAACATATTCTCTTTGCCACATATGATTAGTTATGGCAATTTAAACGTAAGCTAGAAAACAGTTAATTTTACAAATCTCTTCGGTAGTCTTAATGGGAAGTCAGTAATAAATAAAACCTCTAATCTGAACAGTTAAACAGTCCGAACAATAAAAGAAAAAAATGTGTCTTTATGGAACGGCAAATACCAATTAATGACTGGTTATAGTATATAATCACATTATTTGAAACCCAATTAATTTTAGACTTGACAGAAAGCATGCAAGTTTTACTAATTTAATATGACAGATCAGAATCTATTTCATAAAGCATTTTGATAGGTTTATATTAAGTAAACTATTTCATTAAGTTCATCCTTTGTTGTTCGTTTACAAGAAAAATACTATTCTTCATTAAGTTTTATGTTTTAATTACACGTGTATTTAACTCTCATTAGAACACACGTGTCTTGTAGTTTTTAGATTTTTCTTTTGTTTCAGATGTTGTTTTCAGTTCGTTACACTGTTTGTTTCTGAATTTCGCGCAAAGCTACACGAGGGCTATCTGCGCAGGCCGTCCCTAATTTTGCAGTGTAAGATTGGAGGGAAGGCAGCTAATCATCACCACCCACCGCCAACTCTTGGATTACTCTTTCACCAACGAATAGTTGGATTGACCGCAACATTATAACGCCCCCACGACTGAAAAGGCGAGCATGTTTGATGCGACGGGGATTCGAACCTGCCATCATCGGATTACGAGTCGAACGCCTTAACCCACCTGGCCATGCCGGGCCAGTTTATTATATTAAGTGAGCATGTGTGTTATTTTTATAACAAAGCCACACCAGGCTATCTGCTGTGTCACCGAAGGGAAATCGAACCTTTTATCTTCGCATGATAAATCCAAAAACTTAGCGCTATTACGAGTAGGATCTATCAAGTTACTTAACAGATGTGATAGAACTATCCTGTATAGAAACTTTTGCGTTAGGCAGATGGATAACCTTTTGAAATGTTAAAATTAAAATTGTGTACCTTTTTCGGGTAAGAACGCCGAAATGTAGTTCTGATACACTCCGTTCCACCGCGGCTTTATATCGAATGTGGTTATTACTTGACTTGCTTATGTGAATATTCAAAACTGTCTTAGTGTTACGTATTTAACCCTTTTCACACAGCATTTTTTTTTTTTTTATCCTTTAGCTCACTACAAGGGTTTGGGAGATAATGTTATAAAATTGTATGCTTTAACTTGTTAATACAGTTTAAAGATATGTTATAATCAAATCTCGGTCGCTCAACTATAAATACGTGAGCGTATAACATTAAATTTTAATGTTTGCTTCTCAGGATATGGCGTGACCTCGCAGTTTGAACGTTTGACTAGCAGTATGCAGGTCATGGGTTCGAATCCCATCACCAAACATTCTCTTCCTTTCAGCCGTGTAAGGTGTTATAAAGTTAAGATCAATCATCACTGTTCGATTATAACATTACAAGAGTTGGCGACGAGTGGTGTTGACTAGCTGCATTCCTACTAGTCTATTACTTTCAAAGGAAAGGTGAATAGCGCAGATAGCCCTCGGAAAGCTTTACACGAAATTTAAAAGAATAATAAATAAAAATCGATCCAGGATGAGGGCAAAGATATTGTATTCTGTAACTTTGTAATTAACCAAACACCCCCCGTGTTCAAGAAGATAAAATAACAAGTTATAACTGCTATATTAAATGTTTTATCAGGCTTAACTTTAGCTGGCATATTTCAGTTTTGTAAACGTTAACACTAACGCCCTAATTAACAACCTAATAAATGTAACATTCCTAGATAAAGGTGAAATTTGTTTTCTTTTTCGACTACCCCTTTCTTTGACGGTATATGATCTGTTTTTAGCCGCTTAAAACTTGTGAGTGAAAGTAATTAACATATTTAGTCTTAACGATTAGTACGTTCAATATAACAGCACTATGACGTGTGAATAATCGTCTGTCGCAAGTTTCAGCACACCATACTCACTAAGCCTAAAAGTTGTCCTGTCGTAAAATGTTCATGAACCACTTGTATGTAGTATAACATCAAACTATTAGAAATCAAAAAAACACAATCAATAAAAACAATAATAATAATAATTATAATATGTTCAAACCTCTAGTCGATTGACGAATGTTTCAAAAGCTCGCCTTCATGTTTTGCTATCCTTAGCCCTAACCACACTGAACTTGCTCATTGTTAGAAGCGACCACACAATCTTCCAACTTATATTACAGTTGGCCACACTATTAAAAATTTTTGAAAGATATTAGTTTAAGCAAAATAATTGCATTTCAACCAACCTTCAATGTGAAAATTAATGGGGGTTTTCGTCAACAAGTTTCGTGAAATTTGACTTAATTGTTAGGTTTGTTTGTTTTTAAATTTCGCGCAAAGCTACCCGAGGGCTATCTGCGTTAGCCGTCCCTAATTTAACAGTGTAAGACTAGAGGGAAGGCAGCTAGTCATCACCTCTCACTGCCAACTCTTGGGCTACTCTTTACTAACGAAAAGTGGGATTGACCGTAACATTATAACGCCCCCACGGCTGAAAGGGCGAGCATGTTTGGCGCGACCAGGATTCAAACCCGCGACCCTCAGATTACGAGTCGAACGCCTTAACCCACCTGGCCATGCTGGACCATTTGGCTTAATATCTATGGTCAATGAACATCTCACCTCTGCGTCTAAATTTATGTCAGAGAGATCTGGACTTGAGAAAATCTAGCGTAGAAATTATTGACTCACACGCCTATGTGGATCCAAACATGGAAAATAATTCTGAAATTGCTGTCTTTAAATTTGGAAGACTCTCATTTATCAGAATAGTGAGGCACATCTCTTTGATGTAACATTTTTGTTTACGTTTTATGTGTTCTACACTTTGCAGGGTAAGCATCTCGTCTTGAAATCCACACTTATCCAAAGACAAAAAAGATGTAATTTCCTTAGTCAAATTGAAATGGATCATGCAAAAATTCAAATATCAATTTCAAATTTTTATCTGTGGAGAAACGTGATTCAAATTTTTGAGATAAAGTTTTGATGCAGTTTACCCAGAGATCATCTTCAGCATCAGAGAAACCACAGCCCTTACTATCTTCTCGAAAACTATTCAAATTTGCAAAATGTGTTCAATCATTCTTTTGTAATTGTTCCGCAAGGAGGTTTAGTTTAAATTAAAATTCGTGAATAAACTGTGATTGTTCGCTTATTATTTTACCTCTTCCTTGAAGCTTCGTATTCAAATTATTCAAGTGAGCTATCATGTCACACAGAAAGTATAAATCACAAAGTTTCAATTTCAAGACGTTTCCTCTACTTAACCATCTGACATTTACAGAATCAGTAACATCATCAAGAGTACAGTCACTGCTTTTCTTCAAAGACTCAACAAACTGTAGATGGATGAAAGAGCTTCCACTTCTAATATAATTCATGATTTTTACAACAATGTCCATCAGATTTTTCAATTCATCACTTTTAGACATCCGAGCACATAAATTTTCATGATACAAAATTCAATGGAAAGATGGCAGCGTGGACTTTACATTATATTCAATTAAACGTTGCGTCAAAAGAGAAACAAATCCTAATTTCTTCCCAGTCATGGCGGGAACACCGTCTGTTGTGACAGAAACCAGTTTGTTTTTTTTTTTTTCCAAATTGAATTTTTTGACATTTCAAGAAATTTTTCAAAGATGTTTTTTCAACATCTTTGATCTCGTAATCCACAAAGACCAAGCATTTCTTTCCTCACTTGAAGATCTGAAGTTACGTATCGAACCCAGGATATCAACTGTACAGTGTCACTGACATCTGTTAACTCATCTAGTGCTACAGAAAAATACAAACAGTCGTTTAGTTGTTCAAGCAACTCATTTTCTATGTCTTTCACTAACTCTAACATTCTGTGGACAATTGTTCTCCGACTTACTTGCAAATTATTTACCTTTTGAAGAATATTATCATTTATTTTTAATCATAATTCTCCAACAGAGTTTCAATGACTACAATCAATATTTCTTTTACTAGTTCAGCATCAGAAAATGATTTCTTTTTTTTATCTAGAATCCAAGCTACTTTATATCGAGCTAACGTAACTAGTTCTATTGATGATGATAATCATTTTAGAACTCCTTTTTGTTCATGAAGTTGTTCTTTCAGATGATTAATTTCATTCAAACGATTTTTGCTATCAAGTGGAAAATTTACATTAAATTCATTGTGAAAATTGTTAAAGTGCTGCTTAAGGTTGTATACTTTACTATTCCTAAACACTTTGTTACACAAAAGACACATTAGTTTATTATTATTATTCCCAAACACTTTGTTACACAAAAGACACATTAGTTTATTATTATTATTCCTAAACACTTTGTTGCACAAAAGACACATTGGTTTATTATTTGCTTTAATCACTGCAAATTTCACTTTCCAACTTTCATTGAATTCTCATGTCACGTTTTTCCAGTCACGCGCCATTCTATTTTCGTCAGTAATGCCAGAATCAGTTAAATTGTTTTTATTTTATAAGTTTTCACCATCATCTGGATTCTTTCGTTTTGTGGGATTAAAAACAAAATATATTTAAACACTTGAAAGTTGAACAATAAAAATATGTTTGCAAGCGCATGCAAAACAACGCACACTCGATAACAAACATCTAAACCAGGCTGACGTTACAAAACGGGCGGAGTCTGTGGCAGTGATGAGGCGCGCGACAGTAACGATGACGTCAGTTAGTGCAGTTGCTGATTACCAGATTTACGATAAAAAATAAATGACGGAAAAAGTTGATTCCTGAACTCGAGCTGACCACAATTGTGCTATCCACATGTGGCCAGTGGCCATGGAGTTGCCCACCCCTGCTATATTAAATAACGTTAGAGTTTAGCACTTCCCCTCTCTAATAACTAGTGGCATTCATATATTTCTGTTTCCAAAGTTGAGAATCACACTTTTCGAGAAGTGCAGTGCGAGCGCGTTTACTTAAATATGTTTACAGCTAAACAAACCTAAAGTGTATTGGAACATAGACTTCACGCCAACCAAATATGCTAGAAACATATTTGATTAGGAATATCAAATATAAGCTTGTGAGCTTTTGGTTGAAATATTTCTTTACCTAATGTATTCCAAACTTTTAACTGAGGAAAGATTAAAACTGGTCTAAACAATTAACTGACGTATATTAAAGTTTGACCCGTGTTAGTCATATACACAATTAACCAATAAATATTAACGTTTGACCAGTACTAATCATCCACTGCTGGTACTGCGGTAAGTCTACAGATTTACAAGACTAACATCAGTGGTTCGATTCCCCTCGGTGGGCTCAGCAGATAGTCCGACGTGGCTTTGCTATAAGAAAACATAAACACAAGTACTAATCATATGCACAGTTATCCAATAAATACTGATGTTTGTCCAGTGCTAACAATGTACACAATTAGCTAAGACATATTCACGTTTGGCCAGTGCTAGCCATATATACAGTTATCCAATAAATACTGATGTTTGTCCAGTGCTAACAATGTACACAATTAGCTAAGAATTATTCACGTTTGGCCAGTGCTAGCCACATACACAGCTATCCAATAAACACGGATGTTTGTACAGTAGTCTATACAGTAGTCTTAACGACACACAACAAACCAACTAAATAACAGAAATGTTGTAGCCTGAACAGTAAGTTATTGACTGAATAGAGTTGAGTAGTTTTTAGTGTCTGTTAATTAATTAGCAAAAGTTCTTTTCTGCCAAAGTTCATTCTGTCATTAATTCTTGTGAACACCTTAAATCAGTTTGATTAGGCGACTGTGTCTCACTCACCTCGGGCGTGATTCAATATACTTGATTTATTGGGCAACTGTAATTTGCATGTTTTTTCACTTTATTATTAGCAGCTTTCTTGTGGGAAAACCTGTGTATCTTTGCTTGCAATGAGGACCAGTAAATTGTTAAACCACTTTTGATGTTTTCAAGGAAGAATGATCTTCATATCTGAAGAAATACTGTCTTAACAATAACTCCAGTTGTATTTGTTGCAACATTACAGATGAGTTTAGTGTTCACCAGTCATGTTATTTTAAGGTCTTAACAAGGACCAATGACGAATAAAGCCCTCGCATAAAAGACAGCTTGCTTATTCATCAGTATAGACTTGAAACTAATCAGGTCAGTAGAGCATATATGTCGCTAGCCTCCACTGGACGCAAATAATACAACCAATAAGATTTACGTTTCATCTCCCTTAACTATACACAAATGGCCCATGAATACTAAACGACAGATCAGCCCTAGTTACAGAGAATTAACCAATAAAAATCAAGGTCTAGCCAATAGTAACTATCCATACAAAACTTACTAAGTATTGTAAAGTAAGAGGGGAAGATTAATTAATTAAAGAAGATTAATTAATTAAAAAAGACATTTTGGGCTATCTATTTCTTTCATCGCAGGGAATCTAATTTTGGATTTTAGCATTGTAAGTCCGTAAAATTAACGCTATCCCACGGAGACGGGGGGAGACAAGACGATAAAATAATAATTTATATAAGACAAGATTAAAACAATGTCGTAATGGTTTGTTTCTAACACTTATGAACACCAGAATGTTAAAAATTTGTTTAAAAATAAACGCGTGCGTTTGCGATAGAGACATCATAGAAGTAACTGTAGTTTTCTCACAGCAACTTAAAATGTCCTTCATTAGGTACGTGGAGGGGAAAAACTTAATTATTTTTTTGTTTTTGTTTTCAGTGTAATTAAAGTAACTAACGGTGTCTTTGGTTTGTGAAATAAATGTAGACATTTTATCTTTCTCAGCTGAATCACCGGTGATTGCAAGAAAGGGAATCGTTTATACTTAGACATTAGGCAAAAAAACAATAAACCCTAAGCCTTATTGATATTTTTAGGATATAACATAAATAGTTTATTTACGAGAAAATCTAACAACGGTTTGATTTTTTTTAATTTCGCGCAAAGCTACTCGAGAGCTATCTGAGTTAGCCATCCCTAATTTTGCAGTATAAGACTAAAGGGAAGGCATCACCATCCATCACCAACTCTTGGGCTACTTTTCTACCAGCGAATAGTGGGATTGACCGTCACGTTATAACGCACCCACGGCTGAAAGAGCTAGCATGTTTGGTTTGATAGGGATTCGAACCTGCGACCTTCAGATTACGAGTCGAGTGCCTTAACCACCTGGCCATGATGGGCCGGTAATAATTCATTGTTTTCTATATGCATTGATCACCAGGAACTATTAGTTAACATGTAAGCAGGTGAATGTATCAGAAAATTACTGTAGGCTAAATTATCTTCATAAAGTGATATTGGTCAGTTAGCGATATTTAGTTCTGTTCGTTTTTAGGGTTATTAGCTCTTAGATTTGCCGTTGAGCCACCAGGTAGCGATGCTGTTGTTTTTCCCTGACTGTGGTGGACTTTGAATTGTTATATACTCTTTCTTTCTCTACTGAAACCAACCCTGACTGTAGTGGACTTTGAATTGTTATATACTCTTTCTTTCTCTACTGAAACCAACCCTGACTGTGGTGGACTTTGAATTGTTATATACTCTTTCTTTCTCTACTGAAACCAACCCTGACTGTGGTGGACTTTGAATTGTTATATACTCTTTCTTTCTCTACTGAAACCAAAAACATTAAAATCGATAACAAAAATTACAAAAAGAAATTTTTCTACCTAAATTTCAAGATTTTTAAAATTCAGGTTTAAATACACAGTTGATTAAATATCTCAGACAACGAGAACTACTTATGACCGCTATTCTCCAGTCGGGTTAAATTGCCCAGACACGCTACAAGGGCAAACGAAGGCTCACGAGAAAGTAGCAAGTGATCTGTGCCACAAACAAGGGTCACCCATGCTAAAAAAACAAGACAATATTTTCAACTATACAGAATAGTAGTGGCTACTGTTCCACATGTCTTGCTAAACTGACCAACAGTGTGAGATATTTACGAGCTCCACGTGGAATACACATAATAAAAGCACCTACTGTTCCACATGTCTCGTTAAACTGACCAGCAATGTGAGATGTTTACTGTCTCCACATGTACAGAATAGTAGCGGTTACTGTTCCACATGTCTTCTTAAACTGATCAGCAGTGTAAGATGTTTACTGTCTCCACATATTGTCACATCATACTGGGAACAGAGAAAATATAGAAACAACTACAAAATCCTGTCTTATTCAGGACCAATACCAGAAGAACTAGTATTTGTTTGTTTGGTTTTGTGATTCACGAACACGATACCTGTTCTTTAAGCTGATAACAGTCATTGATGTTATAGAGAGTTATAAAATATCTGAACAATCTGTCTGGGTCTTGGAGTACGTCTTAAGTTTAAGTTAATAAACAAATACTACTATAAGACGAAACTGACTAAACACTAGACTGACGAAGGTCAGGTCGGCATCTTGACTATTTGATAGTAACAGTTGATATTTGTCACCATGTATTGAAAACGTTTTTACCTGTAAACGTTAGTATGATTAATATTTGGGGTTTTGAAAAGGAGTTATTTTTTCTCAACTCAAGTTGACAGGTTTCAAGAGCTAACCCCATGCTTTCTTCTGACATATGCACGGAAATGAGCAGTCGTTTAACCCTTGTCGGATTAAACCTTCCGGCTGAATAGATTCTAAAACCCCAAACAAAATGAAAAGACTATTTTTACAAAAGACTCCTGAGTGTGAAAACAGGCAGTGCCTGGTTTCCCAGATGCAGCGAACACGGAGAAACTCCATCGATGAAAAATACGATTTGTTCGCCAGATTCCCGCCGTGATACCAGGAAGGTCATAAATATTTCTCTCTTAGGTGTGTTCATAAATCTTTTTTGTATTTCTACGCCTCTGGTGGCGACCTCTGAGAAAGAGTTATCGCAAGAAGGGCAACGCCAAGACCTGCCGCGCTAATTGTTATCTCAACACATTCTCGTGTGCTAAAATTCTGGACTGCTCCTTCGTGTTAACATAAGTACTCAGTGTCTTTATATAATTAAATTAAACCAGCTAATGTTAAAAACGCGCGGTTGAGCATGTTTTAACTGTTAGCATGCACGAACTGCGAATTCGAGAGTTTACGACTCGGTTTCCGTTCTCGTCGAAACGTGCTCTGAGCTCTCGCTAATGCGCGTGCTACAAGAGTGGCAGTTTTTTTTGCCACTACGGCCCGGCATGGCCAGGTGGGTTAAGGCGTTTGACTCGTAATCTGAGGGTCGCACCAAACATGCTCGCCCTTTCAGCCGTGGGGGTACTATAACGTGACGGTAAATCCCACTACTCGTTGGTAAAAGAGTAGCTCAAGAGTTGGCGGTGGGTGGTGATGACTAGCTGCCTTCCTTCTAGTCTTACACTGCTAAATTAGGGACGGCTAGTGCAGATAGCCCTCGTGTTGCTTTGGGCAAAATTCCAAAAAAACAAACAACCAAATTTGTTGTTTTAATGTGAAGTTAGACGACCAGCACTATATCAACCACGGGGAATCGAGCCCCGAACTTTCGTGTTAATAGCTCCAGGCTATTGCCGAGCGACACCGGTAGACACAGTTTATATCACATTCCTACATATCACACAAAGCTTAAAACAAAACTTCAAACACGAGACCTTTGGCTAGTAACTGTAAAAATTCGTCCATCACTTGATCTTAAATTTAGTCGTTCGTGTACGAGTTTGTCCTGCGATAGAACTTTGGCTGATGAACCTGGATCGCCTACTTTCTGATCAGTAGTTAAAAACTAGGAAAAGCAGGTAACTTTAATAGCTTCGCCATAGATACAAAATACATACATAGTTAACTGTTGAGAATTTGTTCTGTTTGCTTGTCTGTTTTTTGTTTGTTTTAAATAAATCCACTTTAGACTATCTGCTATGTTCATAGCGGGAATCCATCCCCGAATTTTAATGTTGCCAGTCCATAAACTGACCAATGTTTGCACCGAGAAAGGCCTAGCATTGCCAGGTGGTTAGGATGCTCGACTCGTAATCTGAGAGTCGCGGTTTCGAATCCCCGTCACACCAAACATGCTCTCCCTTTCAGTCGTCGGGCGTTATAATGTTACAATCAATCCCACTATCTACTGGTAAGTTAGCGATGGGTGGTGATGACTAGCTGCCTTTCCTCTAGTCTTACACTGCTAAATTATGGACGGCTAGCGCAGATAGCCCTCGTGTAGCTTTGCACGAAATAAAAAAAAAACATACAAACATCCCCCAGGAGACAACCGTTAAGGAAAATTTGTTGACGATACGTACATGGATCGTCATTTCGTATTCGAAAGATAAGTGTTGTGTATGTGTTTTGATTATATAAACATTTATATTGACCTGTTTTTTTCGCTTAGCTTGAATTCTGAGAACGCGTGTTTTCGCAAGTAGCTCGCTTAGGCATAGCTGTGTGTTATGTACTTATATTCTGTTGATAAACTACTTTGTTTTACTTTTTGCCTCTTAGTAATCACTTATCGGAAATAAACTGTTAATATGATGCGAATGGTTATGAATTTTACTTTCGTTTTATAAGACGAACGATAATTCGCAGGCAGAGATATAATAATTCTTGAAAGACACATTAGTTAAACACGTGTATTTACGTATCTTCTGTTTTTTCTTATAAGAGGGTAGATAGTTAAAAATGTTCCCCTTCCAAAGACATTTGTAAAATAAACCAGTTTATATTTTGCAAAATCCTAACATTTTATCCGATTTTCATCGCAAAAATTGTCTCTCATCCCACTCCTTAAACCGTTGTTGTTGCTTTTTGTGATTCGATTTTTGTTTCTTGTTATTATTCACAGAGCTACATAACAGTCTCTATGTGATGTCTCGCGACAGGTATCGAAACCCTGTTTTTAGCCTTATAAGCTCTCAGACTTACTGCTGAGTAACTGGAGGAAAGTTGTCGATAAAAGAAACTCAGCTGTTAAAGTAATCGAGAACACCCCCTCAGTGGCTCAGAAATAAGTCTTGAAGCTAATCGCTCTATAGACAAGGTTTCGATACCGAATGTGAGCACAGAACTGATGGAATTGTGTGGCTTTGTGTTTAACAGCAAACAATCATTAGTGTAGAAAATATTTTGAAACTCTCTACATGAATCAGTACACTGTTGAAGCCACCTTAAACGCAAAGTATAAATTAAAAATAGACACACAATCTCCGGTAGAATGTTTCTTCTTTTCTTCTTACTTCACTGACTGTACAATATTAGATTTTATGTAGAAATGTGAACACAAAATAGGCAGAAACTTTGTATGGTAGAGAAATCTTAGCACATTAAGAAAGGAGAAAGAACTTAAATTATCAGATTCGAAATGAAAGCAGGATTACTATGTATATAAAACTGTAGTTATATGTAAATTAACTTTGTAAAGTTGAGAGTTCACAGTGTAGTTCGTGATATGAACGTGCTGCTCGGTAAGATGCGTCATCAGAATCCATCTAGTTAGGATAGCATATTTTTAAACAAGTTCAATTAATATGTACTAAATTTCAACACATACTTTACTGTAGTTGATATATACTTTACTGTAGTTAATGTATACATTACTGTAGTTGATATATACTTTACTGTAGTTGATATATACTTTACCGTAGTTAATGTATACTTTACTATAGTTAATATGTACTTTACTGTAGTTAATGTATACTTTACTGTAGTTGATATATACTTTACCGTAGTTAATATATACTTTACTGTAGTTGATATATACTTTACTGTAGTTAATATATACTTTACTGTAGTTGATATATACTTTACCGTAGTTAATGTATACTTTACTATAGTTAATATATAATTTACTGTAGTTGATATATACTTTACTGTAGTTAATATATACTTTACTGTAGTTGATATATAATTTACTGTAGTTGATATATACTTTACTGTACTTGATATATACTTTACTGTAGTTGATATATACTTTACTGTAGTTAATGTATACATTACTGTAGTTGATATATATACTTTACTGTAGTTGATATATAATTTACTGTTGTTGATGTATACTTTACTGTACTTGATATATACTTTATTGTAGTTGATATATACTTTATTGTAGTTGAAATATACTTTACTGTAGTTGATATATACTTTACTGTAGTTGATATATACTTTACTGTAGTTGATATATAATTTACTGTAGTTGATATATACTTTACTGTAGTTGATATATACTTTAGTGCCTTTTTATCTTCATAATGATGGATTTTTTCTACGTGTCGTAATTATAAAAGTATTTGTTTTTTTCTATAGCTAAGTGAAGGAATTTTCCATGTTGTTGATAACAAAGGAATCTCTAATAGCAGTTGTAAGTCTTCTCACGTCAAGTTTTATGTTTTATTTTAGGTAAAGCCGTAATTGTTTCTCTCTCTCTCTGAACAACATAATGCACTACTCATGACATATACAAGGTCAAGCTTTCATTACTTAAAAAGAGGTGACTCAACCCCCACACTATATATACAGGTATTCTTAAGTTGCCTCATGGACTTCAATTCTACGGTTTGTTCGTGACTTCCGCTTCCACTGTGGCAGAGACACGCTAGAGGAAACAGACATTTGGTGACAAAGATGATAACTTACGTTTTAGACTGTTTATTACTGTTATTATTATACCGTGTTTCCAAGTATGACACTTAGACCAGTGTCCGTGTTGTAAAAAACAATCGTTCCTTTAAAAATCAAAATGTCACGTTTTAAAGTTTTTATTTACTTTGAAAAGATCGAAAAAACTATTTAAATCCTTGTAATATGTAAAATAAATCACGTGTTTTCTTCTTTCTATGTATGTCTGTTCTTATCACATCTGACTATTTGTTGAGTCCACCTATTCAGAGGAATCGAGCGCCTGATTTTAGCGTTGTAAATCCGTAGACTTACCTCTGTACCAGCGGTGGACATTATATGTTTCTAGAAACATATAAAAAGCGTGGGAAAACACTGGATAATATATAGAGAACTACCTAAAGCGATTTTTTTTTTTTACGCTGTAAGTAACGTATACTATATAAACGGTCTAAGCTCTAAGACTGATTTTACGAGTGATTATCGTAATAACATTTCATTATTTTATGTCACATTTTGTTTCACAAAAGATGATGGAAAATTCTCTAAGATATGTTCTTTTAACATAAACCAACATAAAGCATAAACTTTTTGCTTTATTTAAGTAATAATAAAAGCACCAGTTTATCTGCGTTGGTTACATAAAAAAGAAAACCAAACCGATCGTTGGTTCTGTAATATCTATTATCCAAATTGCAAATTTGTTAACTTAAAGTTAATACAGCAACAACACAACTGGGATTTATACTACTGGCAGTGAACAAAAGGTTACTTTTAGAACATGAACAACAAATTCTAACATGAAAATAACTGGTTCAGATTTGTTGTTGTTTGTTTTTCTTTGGTTCTTCAAACATAAATTGTTTGAATAACATTTGTTCCATTAACATTGTTACGTTCACACAACAACTTTGTTAACCTCGCACAACAACATTGTTATCCTCACACAACAACATTGTTACCTTCATATAATTTTCGTCCAAAACTTTTACCCTCTTATTGCATTAGCTTACCATCGTTATCCTCATATAATATTCGTCTATTATTTTTTACCCTCATACAGAACTTGTTCGTTTCAAGTAAAAGTTTAGAACAATAATAGTTCCAATCTTCCATTCAAAATTATTACACTGCTGTAAGAAACATGGCCAGTTTATGTTGGATAAATCGTCCCTAATACAGGAAACTGTATTGGTGATTGTTGTCTGTAGAAAGGCTTAAAATGATGTCTTAGTCCGCAGTAGTAAACGTTAGATTTCTGTTTCATTTGTGATGACCCCTTTGTATTCTCTATAGAAATTGTTTTCTTTGTTTGTATTTGAATTTCGCGCAAAGAGACAGTATATGACCACACCAGTTCTTGGGACGCTTTTTTACCAACGAATACTTGGATTGACCGTAACATTATAACGCTCCTACGGCTAACGGAGTGAACATCTTTCGTGTGACGGGAATTCGAACCCGCAACCCTCAGATTACGAGTTGAGCGCCCTAACCACCTGGCCATGCCGGGGCCTCTCAATAGAAATGCACACCGAAAATATTTTGTTGTTATAAGTCATGCTACATACAAAAATGCATTTAACATTAAGAGTTCTAGGAACAATGTGTGATGCCACTGAAGGAAGAAATTGATAGGACAGGTCTAATTTAGTAGATAAACAATGGAATTTTATTTGTGTTTTCTCTTGTCACGTTTCGCCAAAAATAATACTGAATTAAGTCACTTTTCATGTCTGGTTCTTCTTTCGACGATCCTGATTTTCTACATGCGGTAGAAAAAGATTGATAAAAAAGAACCGGAAAATCCAAATTTCCTTGATGAATTAAGGATGAAATGTGTAATTAATAAAGTGTCTGTTTTACGTTTTCACACACACGTGCTTCAAGTTTCCCAATAATAGGCTTGAGGGCTAACTTTTAAAGCTCGAGTTTTGACTTCAGTCCCTGCAGTGAACACAATGGATTTAGCTCATTATGTAGCCTTGTGTTTTAAAAATAAACAAAATTCACAGACACAACTACACAGAAGAGTTTATAGAAATATCAATGGCGGAGTTTAGGGTAAGTTATCCACTGTTCAGCGCCCACTGGTGGCTCATCTGAAGAATTAAAGCCCTTAAAACTAGACGGGCAGAGCTCAGATAACCCAACAAGGACTACTTGCATTAAAAGCGACTACATATGAACTTATTAGCTTAGAGGAAGAGCAATTAGTCAAAATAGCCCACCGCCGACACTTAGACTACCTCTAATAGAATACTTGTATCTAACTGTCACTCTTATAATGCATCCATGATCCCAAACGACTCTGTTTCAGAGTCGGGCATACTAAACTTTATCTTACATACTTAACCCAAAATCTCGGGTTCGAACCCTCGTCACACCAAACATACTCGCCCTTTCAGCCGTGGGGGGGCGTTATAATGTGACAGTCAATCCAACTGTTCGTTGGTAAAAGAATAGTCCAAGAGTTTGCGGTGGGTGGTGATGGCTAGCTGCCTTCCCTTTAGTCTTGCATTTCTAAATTAGGGACGGCTAGTGCAGATAGCTCTCGTGTAGCTTTGCGCGAAATTCAAACTTAGCTGATGGTCATGTGAGCTTCGAAAGTAACTATAACAAGGTAATCTCCGCCAGACTAGTTTCTTATTTGAAATTTAGCATGAATTTAAGTTTCGATTACTTGCTACCATGGACGTAACGAAACTCTCAAAATGTAGTGTTTTGATGAAAGACTTGATGTGAAAGCCTTCACTTTTCCTTTTCAGGCCATTTCATTCCGATTTTGATTTCAACTATAAAATTGTTTTGTTTGTTTGTTTTTTGAATTTCGCGCAAAGCGAAACGAGGGCTATCTTCGTTAGCCGTCCCTAATTTATCAATGTAAGATTGGAAGGAAGGCAGCTTCGTTCTTTTACCAACGAATAGTGAGATTGATCGTCACATTATAACGCCCCACGACTAAAAGGACGAGCATGTTTGGTGTGACGGGGATTCGAACCTGCGACCCTCGGATTACGAGTCGAGTGCTTTAACCACCTGTCCATGCCGGGTCAAGCACTAAAAGAATGGTTATCACAACGTTTCCGACATCTAGACACTCTTGTGTGTTAGTAGAAACAACAACACATGTTTTCAGACAATTTGTTTTTTCATCTATAACCAATAACATCCAAGCTTGTCTGTCACTTAACGTTCTAAGATACTGTTCCTTCATTCTGCCTTACAATTTGTTTCTGTGTTTCTTTTGCTTAGCCCTCTCGTGGTTGAATTCTAAACTTTTCACATGACATCTTTCTGATCTCCTTAAGTGTGATTCAACCAATCACCAGAATTTTCAATACTGTCACACTTGTAAATAAGGTCAGGGTAAACTTGACGTTTGGACAATCTCTCAAGATATAATAGCTATAGATTGGCTAGCATTAAAATCACGTCTTCTACGGATAAATTACTTGCAAAAGGCAATGGTCATTCACTTGACATAAGAACAACTCGTTTCCAAGTGAAGTTATGAGCAAAATGAAACGCTTACATTGTTTGAAAGTTTCAATACTAAATTACTATTGAAGACATGTTCTTTGCATTTTGTCATTCTCTGTGTGTTCTGATGACAAACAAAACAGGCACTAGTTCCTTTGTAATCGGCTTTCGACTCTAGGGTTAATATATTCCTATGTTATCCGTATATTTTAGACGTATATACAACACACATGTACGTAGTAGTTAAATTCGGAACTCTGGTGGCGTAATGTTGAAGCGTTTCTCACTGAAAATCCTAATATGACGTCATAAGCTGAACTTTGGAGATTTTTTCTATTTATTTGTTTTCGAGTTTGTGTCACCAAGCAACAGAAAAGGATATCTGGGCACAACAAGTCTCAGTTTTGAATTGATAGGTGAAAGAAAAGACGGTTGGTGACCAGCACTCACAATCAACTCTCTCTCTGTTCTTATCTTACTAAATAATAGGATTTTACTGCCACTCTTACTACACATGTACATCTCTGTTGTTAAGTTACACCAACATGACTGGTTCAGTTACAGAATTCTCTGTTGTTAGTTCTCTAAATTGTCTGTTTGTAGGGAAGTACAATGTATATGCACGAGACATAGATTGTCAGCTTGTATCGGACAGTAAGTGGATGAAAAGTGCCAATATATAAAAATAGCAATAACACAAAAAATAAACACATCACACAATAAATAGTAACTCTCTTCTCCAGACTCTATCAGACAACGTATGTAATATCTAAAGAAAAAAATATTCGTTGAGCTCACATATTGCATGGATTAAAACGAAACTAATGTTAAGTGTCGGTTTGCATGGATTACAACGAAACTAATGTTAAGTGTCGGCTTGCATGGATTACAACGAAACTAATGTTAAGTGTCGGTTTGCATGGATTACAACAAAACTAATGTTAAGTGTCGGTTTGCATGGATTACAACAAAACTAATGTTAAGTGTCGGTTTGCATGGATTACAACGAAACTAATGTTAAGTGTCGGTTTGCATGGATTACAACGAAACTAATGTTAAGTGTCGGTTTGCATGGATTACAACAAAACTAATGTTAAGTGTCGGTTTGCATGGATTACAACAAAACTAATGTTAAGTGTCGGTTTGCATGGATTACAACAAAACTAATGTTAAGTGTCGGTTTGCATGGATTACAACGAAACTAATGTTAAGTGTAGGTTTGCATGGATTACAACAAAACTAATGTCAAGTGTCGGAATATTAATTCCATTACAAGTTTCTGTAAGCAAGACGTAGGATGTACAATAATCGCGTTAAACCTTGAGGTTAATGGGAGGGTATATGCTAATAGTGATTCCTCCAAAGGAAACGGCTTTAGAGTTCAAAGGTCAACGCTAACAGCATCCAGGTCATGAGTTCTTGCTTGCTGCAAAACTGCTTTACTCAAGTTTGTAGATCTTGGAATAAATGAAAAGGAGACGTGATGACATATTATCGTCCATGGTGACCTTTCACCTAGCAGACGGAAATGGTGGGCTCAGAGCTCACGTTTCTTCTGCCCCTGTTGAAGAGTTCTGTAAACTGTCGGTGGCTTAGATTATAGGCTTGGTAGCAGTGTCGACCGTCAACTTTAAAACGTTTCTTTCTATTTCGTAGTTGAAGGATAGAGCTTGTAGTGGTGGCTATGAATCCAATTAAAGTGTTCGAAATATCGATTAAAACACCTGCCAACAGAAGAGCAGGTCGCACGAAAAATAGTATTTAATTACAATATTTTCTGTATGTTCGATCATGATTACAAACGCCCTCTAGTGACTTTATATCACACGCTTTGTGGAAGTAACGTGTAACAAGACCTACTACGTGTCTGGAGGGCTACAAAGAAAAATAACAAGGTCTCATGCACACATCTTTAACTAATGTTGTTTTCAAACATATATATAATTCATAAAACATTAAAATAAAGTTAATTTAATTAGCATTCACATCAGCCACTTCAACACAATAATGAAACTTGCACGCAGGGAATCGTGATTACTTGTTTTAGTGCAAGCAACACTCAGACCTTCCTATTTATAATATAATTTCTAATTACCATAAAGACACTCATTTCCAAAATAAATTCTTGCGATGAATTCGTTCATTATTTGCTTGTACTTATTAATTATCTATGATAATGTACTTAATTGTACTATGATGTATATTATTTATTTATTAGTATTGCGGTACATTTATATTTTATGTGTCTTGTTGTGTTTACTTACTATTTATTCGTATTCCGGTACATTTATATTTTCTGTCTTGTCGTGTTTACTTACTATTTATTCGTATTCCGGTACATTTATATTTTCTGTCTTGTCGTGTTTACTTACTATTTATTCGTATTGTGGTATATTTATATTTTTTTCTATATCTTGTCGTGTTTACTTACTATTTATTCGTATTGTGGTATATTTATATTTTCTATATTAGGACAATGGATGTTACGGTAAGATAGGACAATGAATGTAAAAGACAGGTAGGACAATGAATGTTGTAGACAGGTAGGACAAATGATTGTTACAGTAATACAGAACTGTGAGTGTTACAGAGAGGTTCAACTACAAAGTGTAAGTTTGTTACAGTCGCTCTCCAACATTCAAGACGTTTTTACCTTACATAAAATCTATGAACTGGATGTCAGTTTGTTACAGTCGCTCTCCAACATTCAAAACGTTTTCACCTTACATAAAAACTATGAACTGGATGTCAGTTTGTTACAGTCGCTCTCCAACATTCAAGACGTTTTTACCTTACATAAAAACTATGAACTGGATGTCAGTTTGTTACAGTCGCCCTCCAACATTCAAGACGTTTTCACCTTTCATAAAAACTATGAACTGCAAACCGTGACAAGTAAATTTGTTTTTATCTCTCGCGTCTTTTTGTCTGTTTTTCTTCATCTTTTTTCTTTTCAGATTTCTCTACCACTTATAAACACGAACTTTGAGTCATAAATATAAGAAAATAACTGGTTATATACCAGCTTCTTGAGCAGGTATACCTTTCTAAATAACCTAAAACAAAAGAATTACAGCTTTCTGACGTCTACTTGCATCTGACAGAGTAATGGATCACTCTATATTTCTTCGCCAGGAAGTTTCTTAACAGAATAAAAATTCGTCCGTGGTCTTGTTTTCAACTTGTTAAATCAAGGAAACGGGTAATGATACGAACCATCACTCCGTGAATCTAATGTTTAAACATAACCAGTTACGTATGGTTAAGAACAAATGGTATGAGCCATTATCTACGTTGAATTTTGTTTTTACAACCAACATAAAAACAACTCGTGCCTTTCACGGATTTTAAACGTTATAACACTAACTACTTCCTATTGCTGACTCTAACCACATTCCATTGCTAAACCTAACTGCATTACATTGCTAACTTGCTAACTACTTTCTATTGCTAAACCTAACTGCATTACATTGCTAGCACTAACTACTTTCTATTGCTAAACCTAACTGCATTACATTGCTAACACTAACTACTTTCTATTGCTAAACCTAACTGCATTACATTGCTAACACTAACCACTTTAGTGATTATATTAATAGTTTTCTTTTTTAACGGGTGCCAGTATGACATTGAGACTTTGGCATTGTTTTTCATATGTTTGCACGAGCCTCGTGGATAGACCAAGACCTCCCTCACTGGCACAGCACTATGTCTGCGAATTTACAACACTAAAAACCGGGTTTTGATACCCATAGTGGTGGAAGAGCACAGCTAGCCCATTGTGTAGCTTTGTGCTTATTTCGAAACAACAACACAGATAAACATTTACAGCGAAAATATTAAAATAATGGCGACATTATTGGCATATAAACAAACGTTAAAGGCCCCGCATGGCCAGGTGGGTTAAGGCATTCGACTCTTAATCTGAGGGTCGCGGGTTCGAATCTCCGTCGCACCAAACATGCTCGCCCTTTCAGCCGTGGGGTCGTTTTAATGTGACGATCAATCCCACTATTCGCTGGTAAAAGAGTAGCCCTAGAGTTGGCGGTGGGTGGTGATGACTAGCTGCCTTCACTCTAGTCTTACACTGCTAAATTAGGGACGGCTAGTGCAGATAGCCCTCGAGTAGCTTTGCGCGAAATTAAAAAACAAACAAACAAACGTTAATTATTTTAAGAATAAAATTAAACCAGCTCCGATGTCGCGATTGTTTGTTTTGACCAATCACGTGACAGTTGTTAGGCTTTAGCCATCGCCAATTTTTTAACTGATAAACTAGAGGAAGCAGCGGATTATTATCACTATCCATAGCCTGGTGGAGAATCGTCTTTATCGAATTAAGGAGAGTTCGACCATTGATCACAGAGCGCACTTACGATTCGAAGAGTGCAGTGAGGTGAATGTATGGATAAATATATTTTGTAGCAACGAGACACGAACCAGGATTTACAGTCTGGAACGTTAACTACTAGGCTACACTCGGTCTCATAACTGTGGAACCACAATCTAGAAATGTATAGGGCTTCTTATACATACAGGTGTTGGTTTCAAGTTTTATAGGTTATAATCCACATTTTTCTTCTTAGCTAAAAGTAAATGCGTCTTATTTATAACATAACTGAGGATGCTTTAAACAAAAAAAAAAACCTTATACGACGTGTGGAAAGAATCTCCTATGATTCACCTTATGTTATACACATGAAACCTTAATTAATATTTTACATCTCCAAAAACAAAATATTCGCCAATTATCTAAAACAATAACTGATAAATTCAGATTATTATGTCTGATCTTATGATTTCTGAAATCTATTTATCTTGTAAAGCTTAACCCATTTTCTTAACCCTGGCGCGAGCTCCTGGTAGTTCTAAAAAAATACCAAGTTCATTGAATCGAAGCTGATAAGCCTGAATTGAAGGAAAACATTAAATTAACTGAACTTTTCATGTCAACCTAAAATAGTTGAAAAAATCTTGATTGTAAAAAACAGCTACTCTGTTTTATATTTATTTTTTTTTTTTGCAGTTATTATCTGCCAGTCAGACACTGTAAAAAAAAAATCGAAGATAAAACCCACACCTTATTGGCAGTTTTCACTGGTCTAAACATAACCCCTGTTTCCTGTAATTGTCTTAAGAGTACAACGTGTTTTCTTGACGCAGCCTGTCCAAATCCTACCCTCTAGCTAGCCCGGATGTTTTGTTTTTCTTTGTTATCAAAATGGTAATCGTTCAAGTAAAATGAACAATTTTAAAACGTGTATCACTAGAGATGAAGTGTGATGAAGCACCCATAATTCCGTGTTATTATATCGTGAATTGCTTCTGAACGATCCGGAAGACGATAAATTCATGTAGGGGTGGTTGACAAGGAACGAGGCTTTTGAACACAAAACACACATTTCTGTTCACATTAAGAGTGGCAACTCTAAGCAAAAAATAATGAAACACATACCTAAACCAAATGTACCAAAACAAAGTGGTTTTCAAAAATAATTCCGTTCAATTAATGTTACCGTAACACTTTTTATTATGACAAACCAATTATGTGACTAATACTAAACAACTACTTTCCATTGCTAACACTAACTGCTTCCTATTGCTAACACTAACTACTTCCGTAATAAAATTAATAATGTTTTTTTGTTTAGGGGTTCCAATTTGACAATGAGACTTCGGTATCGTGTTTTTCACAAATAGACATTTATATAACGAAGATATATTTAAAAACAGAACAATTTTGCAGTACGTACCTGTTTTTAATATTATGTTCGAAAACACAGAATTGAAGTTAAATTGTGAAAGTCATGACAACAAAGGAAAAGCGAAATAGATAATTATGCTATATAAGAAATAAAACATTTTGATTTTGGTGATTTTTAATGATACATCTGTCGTAACATGACGTCTTTTTGAGTAAACAAACTGTATCGGTACGTCGACAACGTTGAACAGAACACTTGAGCACTGGAGAAAAAAATACCAAAACGTGAGACAAAAAATTCAAAATTATCTTTAAAAAACAAACACAACATTAAGATTATCATTAAAGAACAAAGAAGTGTTAATTAAGTTAATAAGAATGACTTTGAAAACATACAGTGTTCTTAAAACGAGTGTGTTTTCTCTTTTAGCAAAGCCACAACGGGTTATCTGCTGAGCCCACCGAGGGGGAATCGACCCCCTTATTTTAGCGTTGTAAATCCGTAGACTCACCGCTGTACTAGCGGGAGGCTCTTAAAACGAATAAAACAGTAAGAAAAGAAACACTAGTCATGCCACTCAGTGATCAATTATATTGTAAATAAACGAATAATATTAAACACAAGTATACTAAAATTCTATTAAACGTATATTTAGGATCATGAAAATGCTGCACTACTGATTTTAAGCGCTTTAGCGCGAAAAATATTACTTTGAAACTAAAGTTTGTATGTGTGTGTTTTCTTATAACAAGCCACATCGGGCTATCCGTTGTGTTCATCGAGGGGAATCGAACCCCTGATTTTAGCGTTGTAAATCTAAAGACTTACCGTTGTACCAGCTGGGGACACTAAAGTTTGAAGATAGCCTGAATAGGTGACGGAGGAAGTTAATACAAGTTTAACATCCTAGTAGATGTTCATGGGTTCATCTTCAGGTACCAAGATTGGTCTTGAAACAACATCCTAGTAGATGTTCATGGGTTCATCTTCAGGTACCAAGGTTGGTCTTGAAACAACATCCTAGTAGATGTTCATGGGTTCATCTTCAGGTACCAAGGTTGGTCTTGAAACAACATCCTAGTAGATGTTCATGGGTTCATCTTCAGGTACCAAGGTTGGTCTTAAAACAACATCCTAGTAGATGTTCATGGGTTCATCTTCAGGTACCAAGGTTGGTCTGGAGACATCATATTTGAATGATCAGTGTGGTGTGGACTGAAATATTCGTTGATACATAAGAAAACTGGAGAAGTTTTTAAACTTAGTACCAGAAATTTAAGCTTATGTTTGTTACAACATTTTAAGACTTTTTATTCGAAAGTGATACTTTAAAGGAAGTTTCATAGGAAGTTCCAAGAATGCAAGTATCATAGGAAGTTTTAAGGATGCAAGTATCATAGGAAGTTCCAAGAATGCAAGTATCATAGGAAGTTCCAAGAATGCAAGTATCATAGGAAGTTCCAAGAATGCAAGTATCATAGGAAGTTTTAAGGATGTAAGTATCATAGGAAGTTCCAAGAATGCAAGTATCATAGGAAGTTTCAAGAATGCAAGTATCATAGGAAGTTTCAAGGATGCAAGTATCATAGGAAGTTTCAAGGATGCAACTAATGCCAAGTAAATTCTATAGGACTAACTCGGTCCTCTCAAAGTGTACGGTTAAACAAAAGGCTGGACCATTTAATAAACAGTTTCCCGGTGATCCTCCTTTACTTGTAGAGTCGTGTGGATACTAATCAGTTTAAGGAAAACGAAAACAGACAAGAACGACCACGTTTTCTGGCAGTAACGTTGGGATGAAGAGGAGGAAAGATGCAGGAATAACCTACACACAAA
The DNA here is from genome assembly GCF_004210375.1 of Tachypleus tridentatus. Lineage (NCBI taxonomy): Eukaryota > Metazoa > Arthropoda > Merostomata > Xiphosura > Limulidae > Tachypleus > Tachypleus tridentatus. The sequence goes on from NC_134832.1 coordinate 47,152,528, forward strand.
CAGTTTCTATCCTGTTTGTCACATCTCTGCCCAAATTGTCTACAAGAAAACACAACCACTTTGGACAAGGGGAGAAAAGAGGCTTATGCCGTCCACCGTTACCGGGTCCATTCCTAACATCTGTCCTTGGTAAACATTTTTTTTTCTCTCCTCGACGTCGACTAGGTGTACATTTAAGATCGACTAGCCCGACGTCTTGTTTTTTCCACTCGTTCCAAAAAAACAAACAAACAAACAACAACACTTATCATGTCAACATATATGCATAACTAGACGTAACAAACAATCATTTTGGTCATAAAAATCAACACGAAGGCCCATTTGATATAAGATCTAAGTACATATACAGGAATAATATATGTACAATTTAAAGTACCACTCGAAAGTTTGAAAGAACAGTCCTTTCTTAACGTACAGCTTCTGAAGGTATGTAATTATAAATCAAAATGGCGCCTGAAGTTTGGTTCCTATAGCTTTATTACACAGTTTAAACCTATACAGATGATGACCAGTTGTTAGAAAGAGCCAAATGTGCTTATTAATAAACAAATTAATAAATAATTAATAATTAATAAGAACCTTTTAATGAAAGTAAAAGAGGGAGTATTGTGATATACCAACAATACTATTGTGTTACATTGCTTTAAAAATATGAAAATTATTGCAATGATTTTTACTTTGAAACAATGAAAGAAGATAATACCAGAGCATATCCTTCAACTCGTGTTTTAGTGGTACACTGACAAAACGGTATTAGGACGTTATTGTCG